>NC_058056.1:27456928-27539428 GCF_020085105.1 Siniperca chuatsi
CTTTTTGTTAAATGAAAACGAAAGAGAGAACAAAACGAGAGAAAATGAAGAAGTGTACATTGTCCTTTAGCCAAATTTAAGTAAACTATTTTTGGGGATTTTCGCGTCTGCATTTTGGTTTGGACCTGGTGTGCAACAGCGTTTCCGTCTGTTGTGATTGTTTATTGTTGAGATTTGAATCAGCAAACTCATACAGTTAGCCTTTTCACCTCTCTTTCTTCTCTCTCTCCTTTATCTTCTCACTCTTTCTCTGCCTCTCTTCTCCCATCTCATTCTTGTCCCTTGTTACCTCTGATATTTCCTCTCCTGACTTCCCCTTTTCTTTTTCCTTTCTTCTCCTCTTTCTCTTTTCCTCTCCTCTCCTGCTGAATGTCAGAATAACCTTTTGCCCAGACATGAGGAGGGTTTGTTTTCTCTTATCTCGCAGGTGACATGCCCACTCACGGGGCTGTTTAAGTGCGTGGCAAGACCCCTTGAACATCAAACGCACCGCGAGCAGTTCAAACACAGGGCTCCCTTCCAAAACGCTTCTCTGTAATTCCTCAGATATAAAGAGATGGCAAACGAATGTCTCAGCTTTAACCTGATTCAACATGGAGGCGTGTGAGGAGACCGAATCTGAAGCTGACAGCTCGCTCTTTAGATTCATCTTCTGTGAAATCTGCCTTCTTTTGTTGTAGCGCAGGTGAGTCAGGAGCTAAAGACACGTTACATCCTTTTCCGACAAATCAAACTGTTGTCATCCTGGCTCGTGGCCGCTGCCCAGCTGATCCTATATGATACACTATCTGATAAAGCATGTCTTTCAGTTATAGCTGTAGACAGGGAGACATGCCACTCCCTCTTATTTCATAGAAATCATTTTTCCCCCTCAGTTAACTCTGTCAAGTGTGAGAAATATCAACAATTCCTTATCAAATGTACAAGAAGGACAAATATAAATAGCCATGGCTGGCTTATCATTGTGTGTGTGAGGTCAAGTAGAGACCTTTTGTAAAAGCTCCTGCAGGTGGTGTTTAGGTGTGTTTGTACATAGAGGAAATGAAAGAGAGACGGAGGAAAACACAGAAAAAACTAATAGAAATGTGAGAGCGGTGTAGGAAATTGATAGAGGAAACAGAAAGCCTGTGTGTGTGTGTGTCTGCATGTGTGTGATGGAGAGTGTATATATGCTTCTTCATGCTTTCATGCACAGATTTATTGCACCTTGAGTGTGTGTGCATAATTTGTACATGTACAGAGCCACCTGAGCTTGTGCTTTTATGTGTGTGTGTGTATTTGTGTGTATGTGTGAGACACACTGTAGAGTGGGTCTACCTGTAAATGTCAGGCAGCTGTCCTCAGTGGCTGACAGCTAAGAAATCAGCGGTAAATCAGGCCAGTAGCTCGGCTAAAGAGGTGATTAATAAACATGTCATCTGTGTGTGTGTGTGTGTTTGCTCGTGTGTCACCCTCTGTCGACCTTATTTGCTTTAAGACAGAAAGGGAGGGAGGGAGGGAGGGATAGAAACATGACAGCAATGGAGAGAAAGGTGCCAATGGACAGAAAAAGGTGAAGAAGTGACAATGAGAGAGGCCGTATAGTAGCTGATTTACAGCGACAGGAAGGAGCCTCTGTCAGAGAACACCTCGTCTGTCTGCTCTTTATCCTTTTACTTTTATCTCTGGCTAATTTCTCTGCTGCTTTGTTTTCTTCCTGTTGACTGGATTCTGCTTTGCATCTGTCCATCTGTCCGTCCATCTGTCTTTGGACTGCACAGCACTGCGGAGCTTTTTCTGTGTCGTCGTTAAAACAAAAAGAGAGATGCTGAAGCTTCGCCCTTCATCACACTTAACGCTGTGACCGCGCCGCTCTCTAATGGAACTTCATCCATTTCAAATGACAGACTCCATTACGGCCGCATGCACCGCTCTGCAGCGCAAGTGTTGCATGCACTGGATTTATTCTTGTTATTTGCTGATAATGTGTGCAAACTAAACTGAGCCACATCTTTTTTTCTCACGCTCAGGCTGATGATTAACTTGAGAAGGGGCAGTGGACGTAGGAGGTTTACAAGAAAACAGACAAATTAAAAAATAATCGTGGTTAAAGGAATAATTATTAGTTTGTACAAGAAATGGATTGGTGGTTATTGTTTTTGCATGATGCAGGTTGTCATGGCGACATCCTGTCCTACGCTCGACGTTACTGGGTCTTAATTAGGCAAATGTCCAAACTGACGAAGGACAAGGTGAGAGTTCGCCTGAGGCTCTGCAGCAACACCTACAAACAACGCCCCAGATACATTATCAAAAGTCAAAATAGTTGCAGAAAAAGTTAGAGAAATGCCAAACTCATACATAATACATTTAGATGTCGCACCCCTCTTATTTATTATTAAAAATATTTCAATGTATATTAAAATATTTTGTGTGCATCATTTTTTGTGGTTTCTTTGACTTTTGCAACTATTTAGATTTTTGATAATGTATCTGGATGCTTATATTTTAAGTGTGTTTCTTTTCTTTGTTTTGTTTAGTTTATTTGTTGTTAGATATAGAAATCAGATGCAGCTTTTCAGGCACACTGTTGTTAAGGTAATTAAGTGGCAAGAGTTAAATAAACAGCAAAAAATGATTGTATTAATTCATTCTGTTTTTATAAGATATGAAAAGTTTTATTAAATGTCACTAAAGGTCAAATTTGTCAGTAAAGATATTATTGGATTTAGATATTAGTATATTATAATGCGTCATTGCCTTTCAAAGCTGATGCTAGCTAATGATAGTACAACAAAGTGTGAGTGCGTCTCTCTGTGCTGCTGTTTCATGTTGTTTGGATCTTAAATCTAAATGAACTGTTAAATAATGACAAGCAGGTAAACAATTGGTAAACAGTGCTGTTTGGGAGATAAATTACACCAGTTAACCGTGAGGTGACGTCGTTCGGGCAGTAAAATATATTGTGTAGTTGGCAAACATTTGACAAATAGTGTTGTTTTGTTGGTAAAAAAGTAAATAATGTTCTGATGGTAAACTGGTGGCTTTGAGACGGTTTGTTGGAAAGATAAAGTATTTTGTTTGTGCAGTAAACTTGTTGGAGTGTGTGTGTGTGTGTGAGTGACTGGCAGCTGTGGCCCTGTTCAGCTCTGTGGGAGGCAGCAGGAAGCACAGTTAGAGACGTGTGTGTGTGTGTGTGTTTGTTTGGGGTTTTACAGAGTACAGGTGTGTATGTGTGTGTGTAAGTCCATCACCAGGGGTTTCAGTTTACACACAGTTTGTACACCTGTGTGTGTGTGTGTGTGCGTGCGTGTGCTGTTGTACTTCTATCTCTGTGAGGACCAATTATTTTTCAAGCTTGGGAGTGAGGACGGTTTAATATTTAATTTAAGACTTATTGTAAGTCGCTTTGGATAAAACTGTCAGCTGAATAAAAGAAATGTAATTTAAGAAAGCGAGGACATTTTATATGTTGTCACTTCTTCTAAGTGCTGTTTGAGGGTTAACACTTAGTGTTGGGGTTAAGTTTAAAATGTGATTAAGGTGAAAGGGATTTAGTTTTGCTCTTCCATGAAGTTGGGGGACTGAGAGAGAGAGATCCTTTGTATGCCACTGCAGCAGACAGCAGACTTTTGTATTTAAATCTCTCCTTGGACTGATTCTTCTATATTAATGTGTAGAAGACAAAAGCAGTATAGCCTACATTCTCACAATGTTCTACAAATGTCAGCTCTGAGTTCAGACAGAGTTGAAATACACTCCCCCTTCCTCCTCGAACAGTGAACAGAAATTGACTTGAAACTGTCAGAGCCGATTACTTTTGGAGAATTGAAGTCAGCTTTAAAGGATCTGAAAAATCAACAAATCTGCTTCCAAATAGTTTTTACATTTAGATATGTGCAAACCAGAGACACACTAACTAACACTGTGTGTCTGTACATGTGTGTATTAACTGTGTGTGTGTGTGTGTGTGTGTGTGTGTGTGCGTCTGTCACCTCCTGCAGAAAATAAACCTTCATGTAGAGAAAGAGGACGTCAGCAGCTCGTTATGTCAGATCATGTCAGTAATCGTTGGATTAATCCTCCCAGAACATTAAATATTAGCTGAGATTTTAAACAAAGTCTGTCGTTGATTTCCCTGCTGCAGAACAAACTTCAGCTCACTGATCCTTTATTTAAGCAGGTGACAGGCGACCTGAGAGGATTCATGAAACAACAGAAGAATCAGTCACATCTACCAACTTACACACAGAGGAAAAAAGCTTTGACAAGCAGTTAAAGCATCATTGTTTTTAATAATGATCACAGAGGATGAGAAATTCAAGTTTCAGTTGGTTTCATTTATAAGAAGCATCAAGATTTAACACAGAAAAGGATGAAGTAAGACTCGGCTGTTCCCTTTCAGGGGTCGCCACAGCGAATCATGTGCCTCCATCTAACCCTGCCCTCTGCTTCCTCTTCCTCCTCTCCTTAAGACATATGCAGCAAATATGCAAACATGTTCTTTATGTTTGTGTTGATTTTATGTTTTTCATTTGACCAAAAAATGCAGATCCCATAATGTTCACGGTCCCACTGAACTGCATTTATTTACTGTAAAAATAAGCAACGCTGTGTAAAAAAACACAAATTTCTACTTCTATAGGCTACTTGTGAGGACCTGTTTTAACATAAGACACGCTCCAGACCTAAACCTAAATCTTAAGTCTAAAACCTCAAAAAGCATTTTGAGAAAAATAAAACTTTCCTCATTTTCCAAAAATGTACTCACTTTGTAAAATTGCCTGCGGTTAGCAACTTTTCAAAAACATCCTCCCTTCTCCAAAACACACGCTCATCTTCACTTTGTAAAATGTCCTCAGTTTCCAAAAATGTTTTTACTTTTCAAAATGTCCTGACTTTCCCAAAATATCCCGGCCTTCCAGCATGTCTTCACTTTGCAACATATCTTCATGTTTTAAAAATGTCTTCACATTTTAAAATTGTTACCAAATGTCTTTTGGTGACTTTCAAGAATGTTCTCAACTTCCAAAGATTTCCGAATTTTTCAAAAATGTCTCAACTTTCCAAAATATCCTCAATTCTAAAAATGTCCTCACTTCAAGATCTAAAGCTCAAATTGGTCCTCACAGAGATAGTTAAAGAACACACACACTCTAAACACAGTTGTGTTTCTGAAGGGATTTAGTTTCGGAGTTAAACCCTCCTCTAGCTTTACTGCTGCACTGGAGCAAGACTGACCGGCTAAACCTGGACCAAAACATCTCGACCGGCTGGGGACAAAGTGTGTGTCTGTGTGTGGGTGTGTATTATGTGTGTGTGTGTGTGTGTGTGTGTGTGTACCACAGGATGTGGATTTGACCCTGCCCTGGAAGTGTTTGAACATTCTCATAACAAACGACGGAGTTAGAGCTAGTAAACAGAGGACCAGGAGTGTGTGTTAGTGTCTTTCTTGTGTATGTGTGTGTATTTGTGTGTGTTGTATATATGTGTGTGTGTGTGTGGCGTTGACGCTGCTCGCTAAACTGCCATATTTTCAATCACATGGTTTATTCTGGGGAAATTGTCGAAAAAGAGGGAAAAGGGCAGATTTCTGTGGCTCTGTGGGCTACAATAGGACAAGCCAGGATTAGTTTTTCACTTTGTGTGTGTGTGTGTGTGTGTGTGTGTGTGTGTGTGTGTTTTCTAAGACAATGCCCTGGTAACCAATTTGTAATATATAGTCGGTCTTGAAAAATGGCCCAGATCTCCCCCTCGCTGTCTGCAATTTAGCTCTGCCGGCGCCCGGCAATACCCATTGTACTGCCTCCCACCACTGCCATTTTGTCCTGATGGAGTGTGTGTTTGTGTCTTGTGTGTGTGTGTGAGAGTGTGTTTTACTTGCTTATGTGCATCTCACTGTGCATTTACCCGTGAGTCTGTCTTTGTGTGTTGGCGTGCGCAAGCAAGCGACTGTGTTTATACTCCGTTATTAAATTTCTGCTTGTGCGCCAGAGTGTGCATGTGCGATTATGCCTGTGTGTGTGTGTGTGTGTGTAGTTGTGTGTTGTCGGTGTGTACAAACAGTTGTACAGTTTATTCAATGTGTGTACAGTTCATTTTCTGCGTGTGTTTGATGCAGTGCAGTTACTTGTCGACTTTCCAAATCGACAGCGAGACACCTGAAGGCATCAATCTGGAACTAATGGACAGAAAAAGAGAGAACGGAGGGATGATGGAAGGGTGGAGAAAAAGACAAAGAAAGAAGGATTTAAGGATGTAAGACAGAAGGGGGGAGGAGGGGAGTGATTTGTAAAAAGAGAAAAAGAGGGATGATAGTGGCGTGAGAGAAAAAGGGATTGAGAGCAAGATGAAAGAAAAGAAAAAATGAAGGTATGAGAAAGAAGTGAAGGACAGGAAAAAGTAGGAGAGAGGGAGTTAGAAATAGAGGAAGAGAGAGAATTGCAGGAGAAGGAGGGATGGAAAGAAAAAGGGAAGGTTGGAAGAAGAATTTAAGGATGTGCGACAGGGTGGGAGGTCAATTTAAGGAGGAGAAAGGGAATAAGGTGTAAAGAGGAAAATGGAGAGAGAGAGAGAGGCAGGAGACTGATAAGGATGGAGGGGAAGGTGGAAGGAGTAAAAACATGGAAGGGATGGAGGAAGAAGGGGGTGGGGAGGGAATCATACATAAAGAGAGACAGGATGGTAGGTTGAATGGATGGATGAATGATTGAAAGGCTGATTTAAGGACAGGGCGACTAGGGAGTGAAGGAGTAAGATGTAAAGAAAGAGAGGGAGAGAAAGAGGGAATAGTAGGAGAGAGTGGAATTGAGGGAAAGAAAAATGAATAATTTAAGGATGTGAGACAGGAGGGGAGAGAAGGGAAGAGAGCTGGTGGAGGAAAGAAATGTGAAAGGAGAGAGAGCAGGGAAACGGAGGTATAAGGACAGTAGGAGTGAGTGATGGATAAAGATGGAAAGAGAGGAAAAGGAGAGAATGGCAGGAGAGAGAGGGATGAAAGAAAAGGGGGGAAAAAAGATGGAGGAAGCGTTTAAGGAAGGGTAAGGTGACAGGAGAGGAAAAGATGGAGGGGTGAAGAGGTGAGGAAGGGAGGAGGAGGCAGGATGTTGGGAGAGGAGGAGAAAACGAAATAAAGTGAAGAAGGTAGAGAGAGAGAGAAGATAGAAAGCGATAAAAAGGAAGAAACAAGAGCATCAGAGCGACCCAGAGTAAAAGAAAGAGAGAAAGAAGTGATGTGATTGGTGGCCTCGTAAACCTCTCTCATTGCAGATAGAGATCATTTCACCAAAGGTCTCTGTTCTGTTAATAGGAGACCCAGCAGAGTGGAGAGGTCAGGGTGTGTGTGATTGTGTGTGAGACTGACCAATGAAAAGCTGTCCAAAGGACTGCAGTAAGATCACTACAAGCTAAAATGCATCAGTAAAAATACAAAATCTTCAACAGGAGCATTAGATGAAGGCACCAGGCTGTAGATATGTAAACAAAGCTTAATTAGTCAGGTTTGATTGTTTTACCTGGTCACCCACTCAGGCAGGTATAAAGGCAGCCTGGCCCTCTGCTCGGGTCCTTTTTGCCAGACCAGGAAGTGCTACAGAGGTAAGAATAAATAAGGACAGCATTTTAAAACAAGGGTAAATCACAGAAGAGAATAAATAAATACATCTATTTCTTGAATTTAAATGTTTGTTTGACTCTTATTTGGTGGAGTAATAAAGCTCAGGAGACTGCTCAGTGTTGCAAGTCAAGTGTGTCTCTATAGCTAGCTACCATGCTACCTAACTATTGCCAGTGACCGTAGTGGAGAGGAGTCTTTCACAACAGCCACGTACACAAAGAAATATTTATATTAAAGCCGTATGGGCCAGAAAAGCATGAAAGACATGTAAAAACACATTTAAACACTTTTAAAAGCATTTACACAAACTATTCAGTGAAATAAAACACTTGTACTTGACCTAAAATGATGAGGGTAATCTTTTCAGTTTAACATGTGGAAATATAGTGGAGTGTCTTTAAACACTTCCCAACCTCTTAATCTGACAGATAACTGATCAATTCCCTCAGAATTTATTTTAATTAAACCGTTTTCCTTTATTTGAGACGGGAAACGTGGAGAGAGACAGTGATAGAGCGACAGAGGGGATGTCCCCGATGACTTGAGTTTGGTGTAAAAGTTTGGTGTCATAAATGCCGGTGTGACTGGGCCCTTTCTCCAGTATGGACGTAAAGCTGCATAAATCATTTTCTTTTTAACCACTTGCTGGCAGAACTCCGCAAGAAGTTAGAAAATCTGTACACGTTCGGCATATTTTGTCCTTGGAAAGTTGATATGACAAAGAGGCAACAGTTTAACATATGTACACATCCAGCAGGCACAAAGCAACATTAGCATTTGGAGTCATGTTTGTGTCCACCTGATGACTTGAAGTCCAATACTCACACTCCTTTTAGCTCTGGTTTGGTCTCCACCGACTCCTGAGAAAAATATCTGGCTCTTTAGCTGCTAGATGTTCCACTTTCTTCACCAGCTGGTCTCTAACAGCTGCCTCCTGCTGCTGGAAACGGGGTCGATGAGAGCACTGACACTGAACCAACACAAAACAGTCAATGCGCTGTAAAACCAAAACAATGAGCTAAATGAGGCTAAAAAGCTCCTCATAGCTGAGGGAAACTGCAGAGTTGGTGGCAGTTGTCTTTGGTTTCGTCACTACAAGTGACACCTTTCACATTACACAGCCATTTAAACCATTGTTTATATAAAGATATTTATCAGGGCATCTTTAATGTCCTTGACAACTGAAACCACTAAAGAAACTGTTGGACCCAGCGTCTCAGAGGGACAAATATATCTGTCCGTCTTAGAAAAGTTCATGTTGAACTTTCATTTACCCCAAAAGAGAAACCTGTTTAAAACATCGAATCCAAATTTCGACAGGCTGACGTCATATTTGATGATGGGACATACTTACATAGTTATTTATTTAGCCCAAGATTAATTTTTGTTAAAAACAGGTTTACTGTGGAATCGTCATACAGCAAATACTTTGCTCTAATAATCCACTTGTTTCTGTTACGTGGACTGAAAGTTGATATGATAATTTCTGTGTTGAGTCAGACTCTCCGTCTCTTGAAACCTGCTTAGTAAAGTACACCGACCTCAGTGGGAACAAACCTGCCTTTCTTCTTGCAGATGGCTGCGTTCTTTTTTTTTTTTGTCTTCCTCCCCGACAGCAGCGATATGTTTCCTAGTCATGCATCAAGAGATCAAATCTAAAAGTAATGCAATCTCTGGACTTACATCTCGGTGGTTTAATTTGAAAACCAACTCTCTCTGCCTTCTCCCGTAGCTTTAAAACTGAAATAAGTTATGCCGGCGGTGCCCTCGCTTCACCCTCTGACAAGAACAATAGCGGCTGGCTCGCCTCAGAAAACTGTGTTTTACAATAATACTCGTCCACAAAGCAAGACCGACAATGTCAATGGTTTTATGGTGCGCTACACAGTGCAGCTAATGTTCTCCTGCAAGCCAGCATCGCTTCACTGCCTCTCCCTCGCTCTCTCCTCCTCCACCCTGTCTCTCCCGGTGTCTCTCGCCCTCTTTCCGCCTCCTATTTTTTTCCTCTTCTTCTCTCTTTTATTTTCCTCGGCTCTCCCTCGCTCCCTCTCTCCGTATGAAAAATCCATTCCGGCATGGGTTTTGACAGCCTGTCTTTGGTGGGTGTGTAAAATTCAAATAATTCACTGTGCATAGACAGTCACTTTGGGGCTGCTTTGTATTTTGTATTTGACTCCGTGTCACTTTGAGTCCCACTCGGCAGGGTTTAGCCCCCCCCACCAAACTGGAGGTTTCTTTATTTATTTGAATATTTCTAAAGGCAGGAGCTGTTTTAGTTGACCAGCTGTGGTGGCAGGTACATCTTGAAATTCACCAGACACTTTTACCAGCCAACAAGAGATTTTAATCTGGGCTTCCTGGTAAATAGAAGTTTTATTCCTGGACCAGGACAAAAGAAATAGAATTTTGTGCCATTGCCTCCTCGAGTGTAGGTTCTTGGACTTCAGCGTGGTTTAAAAAGCAGGGACCCAAGTTGAATTTATGCAGGGGCTCAGACTTTTTTAAACTCTTGTCATCCAGTTTTACCTTTCAGTAGCTTTAAGATTGTTAAATCATCTTATTCCATCTAATGTATATTCTGTATCAGTTTGTTTCTGCTCCTCACTGAAGCTATATGATGTTTACACTGATTGAAATATTGAAATATACCAACTGCGCAAAGTGAACAACTAGACTGCCAAAGTTTCACTGTACTTTCACCATGTATACTTTACATAATTTTTGTAAAGATGATAGATTTTTCAAAACATACTACACATTTTTAGATTTTTTGTGTTTTTTCCACCGTTTTATGCATCCATTGGTTTCCATTAATTTCCATATGGTATGAAAATCAAATAGCAGAACCTTGAAAGTTGCTTGTGTATTCTATCACAGTGAACGTCAAGTCTATATATATTTTTGCCAATGTAACATTAATTTTGCATGGAAATGGGGTTAAAGTGTTACTAATTCTAATTGTATTTTAGTATTGCACTTCCATATTCAATGAATCCCCAATCAAACCCAATCCGTCAAATAGTTTTCATTGTGGATCATTTTATACATATTTCCTCAAAATGACGTATTTGGCATCTGTGGAAGCTTTTGGATCTCCACTAGAATTTAAAATAATGTTCTGTGGGTTTGAATAATGTTTGGTTGCACAGAAGGAGTTTGTACTGACTGACCACACTGACGGGCCGCTCCTTGTTAAGGGGGTATTGCAATCAAGGATCAGAGTGCTGGTTTGGGTTTCATGCCACTGTTTGAGGTTTCATAGTGAATTGGTAAAAGAATTTACCAGTTTTTAATATTGAAGATTTTAGAAGCTTATTAGAAAGGTCAGGAAGGTTTTTGTTTTTTTGCCCACTGAGCTAAAAATGCCAAATTGTTTATCATGTACTGCTTGTCTAAATATATTTTGCTGCAACTTATTTTACATTATGTTCTTTAACTGGGTGCAAACCTCATGACATTTGCATTTTGCTGTGTATAATTCCTTTATTCCCTTGTAGTTTCTTGTCTTATCTCGTTAACGTCATTCTTGCCTTTTCTTTACTTGCTTCTCATATTTCTCCTCCATGTTTTCTCCTTCTCTTGATTAATCTCCATCATTTCTCTCTTTCACTTCCTTTTCCTCCTCCTCCTTCTTCTTCTCCTGCTCGTTGTTTCTTATGGCTTTCGTTAAAGAACCTCTTCACGTTTTTTTGTGTGTTTCACAGTGACCCCTACTGGGAGCGGCCGGCTAATGCAGGCAGCTGCTCCGCCGCTCGGCCCAAGACCCTTCACCTGGCCGGCCAGCAGCATACCTCCTCACCATGGTAACGTTTGTGTGCGCTCCTAGTAGTAGTAGTAGTAGTAGTAGTAGAACTAGTAGTGGTAGTAGTGTGTGTTTTTGTGTGTGTGTTTTGTTGGATGTGAGCAGTGTGTATGGTTTGCTGAACCGTTTGTTGTTCATTTGAAACAACTCTTCTCATGTAATGAAGCCCCTGTTGGTGGGTCTAGTTCTGTTTTTGGAGATATGTAGTGTTTTTTTTCCATCCAGAGTCAAACATATGGATGGTTTTCTTGCGTCTCATTATGGAGGCATGTTAAACATTAAGATTAGCCTAGTTTGGCGTAATCTCTGGACGTCAATGGAATCAAGAAGAAAGTAATTTCAAATGTAGGGAAAGGAGCCTTCACTGACACTTATAGATGAAGACTTGAGAATGCAATGTGAAGACCTTTCTAGCATTAAAATGGAAGCAAGGACAAATTATGACTTTTGGAGTGTAAACTTGGAAAATTGTTGAGCTGTTTAATCCTGTCATTCTGTTCTTCTAGAGTGTTGTTTAGTTTCAAAAGGGTTTCCATAGACTTGAAAATACTCCAAAACTATAACTTGCTGCAGTATGTTCTGATTGAGGGCCCACCCAGATACTTTTGCCATCTTTGACAATTGTCAAATAGTAGTTTCTATTCTGTGCAGCCACCTATTGTAGTTGATTGCCTGATATGTTTCGTCCAGAATATATTGTCCTGAAGCCGGGAACATGGGTTTCAGTACACCTTTTAAAGGACTGACTGAAGATGGAGGAATCAAACTAAACAAAATAAAATGAAGGCCAAGTCATTCTGCTCTGCACACTAAAAGGAGAAGTCCGGTCATGTCTCAGTAGGGACTGAGAATGATATTATCAATATTATCAATGTCATCTTTGCTTCTGTACAGTTGGGTAAGTTTAAACTACCATTCATGTCATACTGGCATCCATGTTGACAACTTACAGTACTCTGTAGGATTAGTCCTGCAATGGTGCTAGTCATATGGAGCAAATTAAAATAATATCCATCTGACTCACTTTGCAAGTTGGTTCGTTAGTTTGAAGTTGATGCAACTTTTTGATTGGACCAGCTGATGTTTCTGCATCGTTCTGCTACCCAGAGGAAGATTTTAGTCTTACCTTTTAATGTTATTTGAAGAACATAACTGGAGGTGAAAATTATATGTTTGAGCCTTTGTGATGGAGGTATTTTCTAAGGTGTACCGTGTCACTACTCAACATTGCACTCCCTGTTTCCTGTGCTAGAATTGTATGACTTTTGCTACTTCAGGGTTCAAACCAGTGACTCTTAAGTAACTAAACAGTGTGTTGAAGTGCTACGTTTGCAAGGCGTCACAGCAGATTGTTAGTGTTTTGTGTGTGAATGTGTTCGGTTATGTGTAAATCTTACAGCTCGCTGTGTGAGTTTCTTTTTCTTTGTATGTGTGTGTTTTCTCTAGTTTGTTTGTGTGTGTGTGCGTGCAGACTCATATGCAGTCTGCAGTCTGGACTGCAGCTTTTGTAAGGCACTGCCATAAAATCGTATCGTTCCTCTTCAATCTGTCATCCCTCCCTCCTCTCTTTTACTGTTTCTCCTCCTCTCTCCTACTCCCTCGTTCTGTACCTTTCTTTTTTCCGCCCTCTCTCCTTTCTCAGAGGTCTTTGTCAGTGAACAGAGAGAAGAAGGGATTTGACACCAAGAAGTGAACTGAGGCCTGATGCATTGTGCTTGATGTTGTGGTGTGTTTGTGTTCGTGTTCGTGTGTGTGTGTGTGTGTGTGTGTGTGTGTGTGTGTGTGTGTGGTGGATTACAGTACTGGAGAAGAAAGGGGGGATTTGTGTCGGAGTCAGGCGGAGAGCTGAAAGGAGACAGCAGTTAATAGCTCATTATAGGATGAGCTTAACACCATGTAGGCCATATAAACACACACACACACACACACACACATTCTGAGAATTAAGGCCTCTTCATACACATCTGATACACTGCGACAATGTGTTTTATATTAAAGTTACAGCATGAGTGGCCAATAGTGATGAATTTAAAAAACTATATAAATATACAATATACATATAATACCAGTATTTCAATAATTATATGTATCAAAATGAAATATAGTCATTCCTGTGTATAAAAATCAGTTTTCAACCAAGTTAAGTGCAGGTTTTATATTTTGCCTCACAGCAGATCTCAGACTGTTTGTATTGCAGTCGCGGAGTCTAAAAGGTTGTGGAGAAACTACGTGGATACATAAAGAGCGTTACATGATACTAAAAGCTGTCAGGCAGCAGGAAATTTCTGCTTCATGTTTGTAAAACTTTTCAAGTTACAGATTATAAATTAGTTTCGGACTTGGATGTCGATAGTTCATCGCTGCTTTGTCATTTTAATGTGGTGAGAATGAACAAAACAAATCGCAAATTGTTTACAAGGGGGCATTTATTGGGTTTCCGTGACAGTTGAAAGTGTAGATAAAACAATTCTGGAGTGAAAGTGGAGTAAAATGAAGGATTTTATTGGCACATGAAATACAGCAGTTCCGTCTCTCATATAAGATTAGAGAAGCTTCCAACACACACTCTACTTTATATTGTGTCAGTGACTATTGTAAAATAAGCCATAAACCTCAGAGTCCAGTCTGTCTCTTCTGCCGCGTCAGTTTGTAGTCAGTTTAGCATCGTGTTAGTCTCTAGTCAGTTAACTGCTAACAGAGTCTAAAGCATCATTACCGTTGCTATGGTTACCCACCACAAATTTAGAAAAGTGGTTCAACTATTGACCTGGACTGTGTTTGAGGTGAACACATATGTGATTTTAACAGACATCTAGGGAGAAGTGTGTGTGTGTGTGTGTGTGTTTAGGCTCGTCTGTTAGATCTGTGATGTCAGAATGTGTGTGTGTGCGTGTCTCGGGGTGTGTATGTGTGCATCGTGTGTGTCTCTCTTACTTTTGCTGGGTGTATTTCTAATGTTAAGTGCGTGTGTGTGTGTGTGTGTGTGTGTGTGTGTGTCTAGAAGGTGAAATTGAGATAAATGGTGGAGAAGCTGGGTGGCCACAGAGGCCCTGATATACACTCCACCTGTCTACTCTGCTTAGCTGTGTGTGTGTGTGTGTGTGTGTGTGTGTGTGTGTGTGTGTGTGTGTGTGTGCGTGTAGATACTACCATACCTGAACATGTAAAAGTATCTTTGGGTTTCGATTACAGTGTGTGTGTATAATTATGTATATGTGTGTGTGTGTTTCTCGGTGGAAATGTGTATTTACATGCACATCTCTGCCTGAGCAGGATTACCTGTGATTCATTTTTTTTCAGTGTATGTATATTGATATGTGTTTTTGTGTTTATACTGTGTGTGTGTGTGTGTGTGTGTGTGTGTGTGTGTGTGCAAGTAAGCAGAGTGGTTGTAAACTAAAAGAGACAGATGTACCAGGGAGAGCTCGACCACTGCAGCCCTGCTCACTTTCCCTCTCTTTCACACACACACACACACACACACACACACACACACACACACACACACACACACACACACCAGGGAGCTGCTGTTATTCAAATAGTGCCTAAGCTAGGCAAGAGAGAGAGTGTGAGTGCGTGTGTGTGAATGAAGGGAGAAAATAAAGGTTCGGTGGTGAGGGATAATAGAAAAGGAGCGAAATGGAGGGAATAGAGAAAGAAGAGGGGTTTGGTTGAGTGTTGTTTACTGGTATTAGAGAGAAATATCTATCATTATCTGATCAAACAAATAGGATGTCTGGCAGTGAATTCCAAAACTACCCATGTTAGTGTCTTGCTGCTCTGGTGCCCCAAACTACGTGACTGAAACTGTCCTTCCAACAGAAACGACAGCAAAGTCCGAAAACAACAAGTGTTTACTTTCTGGTGACATCTAGCAGCCACAGGAACTGCTGTCCGTTGGGAGTCAAAGAGGAAGCGCTGTGACGTCCACCGAGAGACGAGGAGGTCGGATGGGTCAACAGAACGCGTGACTTTGACACAGGAAACGGCTGTTCATTTCCTGTTTCTTTCCCGAACCCTAACCAGACCTTACCCACAGGGGTGTCTGATCAGAGAGCTGCCTTGTTGACGGTGTTGGAAGGCGTAGACAAAGGGACGTCAGATCAGAAAACATTTACATGTGTCGATCTGGAGGGCAGTTACAGACTCGTTGACTTCGTTAGAGGATCATTCTGGTTTATTACAATGTGGGTCGTGTTGTACATTATTTATACCAGCAGTAATCACATCGTACTCACAGAGTTAACTGGACTTCACTACAAAGAAACAGGAGCCGTTCTTTGAACGGTTATGACAAAGATTCCCTAAGTTTAACCAAGTAGTTTGTTTCCTAACCCCGAAGCACAATTGGTCCCTAAACCGAACCAAACTGCAGAGGGGGAAGATAAAAATGGTCATATGCATCATTTATCATATCAGCCCATGTATCATAGGGGAGGCAGATCAGAAAACACTTCTGTGGGTCATTTTTAAAGGTGATGAAAAACAACAGATTTGGTCATTTAGTTTGGAGGACTTGCTGTATTAGGACTAGTGTGCAAAGAGAGAGAGAGAGAGAGAGAGGGAACAAAGGAATAGTAAAGAGATGTAAACATGTCTGTATGAGAATTTATGACAGAGGCAGAGAGAGAGAGAGAGAGAGAGAGATCGGAGGTGTAGCAGGTGTGCTGACTCGCCCCAGGTCTGTCCTTCAGAGATGACAGCTCTAAAAACACATAAATCCTCCTCCACCGCCTCTTCTCTCTCCTGTTCTCTCCCTTTCTCCTTTCCTTGTTTTCCTTCTGCTTTCTTCTGCTCATACCTCCTCCACATCTTCTTCCTCTCCTCTCTATTCTTCACCCTCTCCTCCTCCTCCTCCTCATGTCCTGTCCTTTTCCTTTTTCCTCTGCGTCTTGTACTTTTGCTTGCTATTCCTTTCCTCTTGTTCTGCTCTCAGCCTTTCTTCCTCCTCTCAGCCTTTTCTCCTCCTTTCTCAATCTTCCTCCCTACCTTGGTTTTCTCCCTTTCTCTCCTTTATCTGTATCTTTCTGCTCTTCCCACTTTTCTCTCCTCTCTGCTACTCCCTCCTTTATCCTTTACTCCTTTACAATTACAACTCCCTCCTCTTCTCTACACCTCTCCCTTCATCTTTCCCTCATTCCTCCTCACCCCCTCTTCCTCTCCTCCATTCTCCTTTACTCCCAGCTCTCTCATTTCTTTCCGTCACCTCATTCCCTATTTCCTTTCCTCCCTTTCTCCTCCCCTCCCACCCTGTCATTTCTCTCACCCCTCCTTCCTCCTCTCCCTCTTCTCCTTCTTCTACTGCTTCCCTTCTTTACCTCTCTGCTGTAACTTTTTCACTCTGCCTCCTCATCTCCTCCTGCCTTTGTCGTCTCCTTTTTCTCCTACTTCGCTTTCCATCTTTCCCTCCCTTTCCTCCTCCTCCTCCTCTTATCTGTCATTTGCCTTTTGTTGCCATGGGAATTTAGTCAGCTGTGTAACTCGAACATTTCCCAGGTGTGTGTGTGTGTGTGTGTGTGTGTGTGTGTGTGTCAGATATTGAGTAAGTAACTGTAGTATTAACATTTGCTGCTGTCAACTCAAAACAGCAGAGGTCTGATTGTAAAAGGGGGATTTCTCAGGATGTGGCAACCCTGAATATTTCTGGTGATTCATTCATTAGTTTTACGCTTTCCTTCCCCATACTCTCTCTCTCTCTCTCTCTCTCTCTCTCTCTCTCTCTCTCTCTCTCTCTCTCTCTCTCTCTCTCTCATATCAACTGTTGCCTTTGGTCTTTTTTTCTTTCTAAATTTCTAGCTTTCAGTACTTCCCTCCTTTTTTTTTTCTTTCTACCGTCTTTACTTATTTTATTCCCTCTCACTCCTTTCTTCACATCCTCTCTCTGCTCCTTCCTTCCTTTGGTCTTATTCCTTCTGTAGTTTCCTCTCTTTTGCACTTCTTTCTTTCTTGATTTCTTTCCTTTTTCCATCTTTCTTCCTTTCCTTCCACCCTTTTCTCATTTATCGTTTGTTTCCATTTTCCTTCATCACATCTTTCCTTCCTCTCCAACCGTTTTTTCCTTTTTTTACTCTTTCCTTTCTGTATTTGTCTTTTTCTTTAGTTTTCTCTCCTTCCTCTGTTTTGCTTGCTCCCTCCTTCATCACATCCTTCCTCTCCTCCATCAGGTTCACCTTCACCTGTTTTCTCTCTCTCTCTCGCTCCTCCTGTCTCTCTCTGAGCGTTGGTTTGATGGCGGAGGTGTGATGTGTTCTGATGTGGGGTTTTTCTCTCTCCCATGTCGCATGAGTCGACTCCTGGCGTGTTGCTGACTTTGTTAAACTTTCTCTCTTTGATGCCACACTTCTCTCTCACCTTGCCTTTCTTTTCTAACCTACTTTCCACCTTCCAAAAAACAATATGGATTCTCCTTCTCTCCGTGTCTCTTTATTTCGAAGACAGCACCTTGAATTCAATAATTTAACCTTTTCTCTTATTTTGTCTTTTATTTCTCTATATTTTATCATCTACCTGTGTCTTTGTCTGGCAGGAAACATGTTAATAATGGATTGTATAGATTTAGACAGGGAGAAAGTGTGTGTGTGTGTGTGTGTGTGTGTGTGAGGAGCACAGATCTTTGATGTGATGTGATGTTTGTAGTCCAGAAGCATTGATCTTGAAGCCCATCTGTCTGATTGCCACTGAAATCAACAGTCAGAATGTTTGATGAGGTTTGTTTGAAATAAATCAGCATGATGAGTTTTAGCTAATATCACCTGAAACCTTGTTCACCTTCAAGAACTCAAACAGGAAGACGTTAAACATTCAGCTACCGCGGCTCTGGGTAGTTGCCGTGTCCGTCAGCTGAACAGTTAGACTCCAATACGGGTGTTTTACATCAGTTATGTTTTATCTGGGAAGATCAACACAAGTTAGTGTTTTAAAGTGTCTTTTAGCTTGAATATTTCGCCTTCAAAATGCACCTGTCTTCTAGACCCCTAATTACAGGATTTTCTGTGGAAAAAGGGAATAACTTTACAATTTAGTGTTTCGTATTGCCTAAACATAACCCTAAAACTGTAATCATGCTTCATTTGTCACAATCAGATATTGTAGTAAAACAAATTAAATACACTGACTGAATTTTTTGTGGATACATTCAGTACACACATCTGCGACCTTGCAGATTTGTTCAGTAGTTTCCTGATTATTCCTCGTAATCCGGCAGCATTACGTTTCTTCCCAAATGTACTTAATATTAAGTATCTGCCCATACCTCGTACAGCTGCACAGAGCATGCTCAGGCCACAGTCAGAACACATTAACATCAGTGAAGCCTGGTAAGTTGTTTGACTGATTTAAGAAAAACGTCCATCAGTTTTCATCTTCTTTTTTTTTTTGGTGGTTTCCTGTACCATGTGTAGTGTCTTATAGTAGTCAGTGTGGATCTGCTGTGTCTGGAAGCTTTGGATAATAGTAAGACGCCCCTTTAATCTCCAGAGGGAACAAAGTACTGAAGTTCAGGTGCAGTTTCTAAACAGCACTTGATCTCATTAGCCGTCTATGCCATCCAGCAGTAGTTACTGGCAACTTCCCTGTTACAAATCAGTTTTTGTCACCACTGGGCTTCCACTGCACCCAGAGAATAACACCACAAGGCATCCAGATAAACATTTGAACTCTTCGTTTGGCCTCTCTTTAGATTCCTGAACACACATAGGAGCCTGTCAGCGAACGCCACATCACTTCTCATACCTGCAAATCCCTCACCTCCTATCACAACCGCATCAGCGTGATCCACCAGTAACTCATCTTTGACACGTGATGTACCCGAGCGACGGCGTGTGACGTGGCGCTGTCCCAAACTGCTCTCAGAAAAGTGTTGAAAATGACATCTTTTCTATTTTTGACGAGCGTTCAATAGCAGCCCTAAACCGCAGCCTTCTCCCTCGTCTCTCTCTGATAACAACTCCCTCTTCTCCTCGTCTATCCGTCCTCATAACTGCAAATCCCTCACCTCATTGGACAGCTACCCACTTGTGGTGCCCGCAAAGAATCACTTCAATCCAGAGCAAACACACACACATTTTATTCCCACAACATATATTTATTTTGCCTTATTCCCGGGGTTTTGTTTACAGTTAGAAGATTTGACTTTCACCCCGTCTTCACCTGCCTGTGCTGCTGCGCTGCTGCTCGCTGTTGCCTGCGGCACTTTTTCAGCATCGCCAGGCTTGTTACTGCAGCGAGATTTCCCCCCGAGGAAGACGGAGCGCTGGAGAGACGCAGCGCACATGAAATAAACCCGCTGTTTTGTTCCATTTTGGTGCCTATAGATGTGTGTTAGACTGTTTTAACAGGAGAGGAGGGAGGTTCCTCTGTGTGTTTGGAGCATACTGTTGGTTTGTGGTGTTGAAAGTGAGACAGGACATTTACTTCCTTCACTTTGATTCACGTTCTGCTGCTTGAAGGAAGAATTAATCCAAATCATCTTTACTTACTGTACGTGTACTGCCAGTCCTTCAGCTGGTTTTAAATTCTGCTGCAAGGGAAAAAACTGAATCCAAAGAAGAACATGTTGCACCGAATTGTAGTTTTACTTAATTCCACATTAAAAATGTATGTTTCGCTTGTTTGTTTTACAAACGAGAGGAGGCCTTGTTGTTGCTGTATTTACCCAGCCCGGGCTCATTCCCAGGATGTCAGATACGTTTTGACTCGCCCCTCCACGCATGGTACGCTTCAGCGTTTGAATGAGGCGCACAGGGCTGCCAGAAAGCCTTAAGGAAGCCAGGTGACGTAAGCGACATAAAGTAAAAGGGATGACATGCACCAAAGTTGCTTCCAGACTTATTTTAATACAGAATCAAACTCTTGTAGTTTGATACAAACTCAGTGAACACTTTCCAAGATTGAACTCACATCTTCTCAATTACTTTTTAAATAAATAACTGGCTTCAAACACATGAAAGCTATTAATTCATTCCATTAAGGGCTGTGTGTGTGAATCTTTTTAACAATTGAGCCTGTTTGTCGAGGAACTGTGGATTTTCAATTAGTGTAAATGTATTATAAAAACATGAAGAAAAAAGAGGAGACTCTGGTGTTCATGTTGAGGCAGTGATGGAGAGAGAGAGCCTACAGCAGGAGCGCAGCCGCCGACTCTGATGTGCGCCTTATTAATTTCATTTACTCTGAGAGAGAGAGAGAGAGAGAGAGAGAGAGAGAGAGAGAGAGAGAGAGAGAGAGAGAGAGATTTTTTCGGTGTTTTTGAAGAAAAAAAAAAAGATCAAAGGCAAATTACGGTGAGCAGGTCCGTGTAATGTGTGATTCAGAAGCCTGCAGCATTTACTGCTCTGAGAGTAGGCTACAGCGATGAAGCTGCTTTTTAAGATTGGGTGTGTGCGTTTGAATTTGCATGTTGACACACACTCAGATGTAAAGAGTGTGAGTGTGTGTATGTGTGCATACGTCTGTGTTAGTTTTGTAAGTACAGTATCAGTATATGTCCGTGACTGCCTGTGTGTCCTCTTGTCTTCATCAGCAGTAACAGTTCCAGTAGTACTGGTGGCAGCTGCAGGAGCAGTTGCAGCAGTATTACGTTTAATAGTACTAGTAATATTAATACAATAATAATAATAATAATAATAATACTGATTTCTTTTTCTTTTATTGCAGTTTAATTTATATTTTTAGTAGCTGCATTATATAATTGAATAAGATAGTATTAACAGACAGATATATTATAGATATTTTTTATTTTTACTTTTCTTTTTTGCAATGTACAATAGTTTCATTTTGTTATATTTAATTTAGCTCTTTAGTGGTTTATTATATTTAGGCACTTGAAGTATACCACAGTATTTCCTTCTGACAATAAATAAATAATACATTTTTATATATTAGTAGACTGAAGTTCTAATAACCAGTACTGACATGACATGAAGAAATGCTGCTGAAAGCTCTAACACCCCCAAAAAAACCCCAAAAAAACAATGGAACAAAAGTATGCTAAATCGGAATCACTATGAGTAGCTGTAGTAGTTACAGCAGCTGCACAGGTAGTAAGTGTGGCTCTGCATTGGTTTTGTGTGTGTGTGTGTGTGTGTGTGTGTGTGTAATGATCCAGCTGTTGGCCATTGCAGCAGTTTGATCGACAGGCAGCAGCGGCTCACACATGCCTGTAAGGTTAGTGTGAAATATTAACTCTCTCTCGCTCTCTAATAGTAATTAGAGCTGCAACTAACAAATATTTTCATCAGTCAAATAACCATCAGATTTATTGAATTGAGTTCATTGTTTAGTCTATACAATGTCAAATAAAAAGCCAAAAATGTCCATGGTGAGTTAAAAGAGCCTAATGTGATTTCTTCAAAAGTCTTGTTTTGTCAGACAAACAGTCGAAAACCAAAAGTTATTCAATTTCCAATATAAACAGTATAATATAAAGCAGAGAGGAGGAGATACTCCTCACACTGGAGAAACTGGAACCACAGAATATTTGATATTTTTACTTAAGAAATAACTTGAATCAATGATCAAATCAAATGATTTTTTGTGATAATGTAACGACAACATTCAGTAACTTGTGATGTGAGAGAGAGAGAGCTGCTGTAGGGTGTAGCAGCTTCCATCGCTGTTTCAGACCTGTCTCATGCCAAGATGATGCAATTAACACACACCTGGGAGGCAGACAGGTGTGTGTGTGTGTGTGTGTGTGTGAGAGAGAGAGAGAGAGTACAGTAGAGTAACAGCAGTAGTGAGACTAGTAACAGTGATACATGTAGCAGCAGCAGTCAGACTGAATAAGCTGCTTTTGTTTACTTTCTGTCACAATTCAGACACACACACACACACACACACACACCTCTATCTCCCTGATCCAAGGTGATAGACAGGCCAGATGTGTGAGTGTTTGTCTTTTCCTGCACCTGCATACATTTGCGTGCGCGTGTGTGTGTGTGTGTGTGTGTGTGTGTGTGTGTGTGTGTGTGTGTGTGTGTGACAGCCAGTCACCTTGCAGGTCTGCAGCTCACGGCTGAATGAATAAACATGACTGCCTGTCCACATCCACTCCCGGCTCCACAGCACTCTGCTTCGTTCTGTTCTGTTCTGCTGTTGTGGGATTTATAAATGCAGCAATTAAAGTTTAAACAGGCCGGACATGTTGATAATTTCACAGTTTTACATCTCTGCATTTACATAATTATTTGTTTTAATAACAGGACTGAGATGCAGCCTGGTCATTTAAAGGTTCACTAGTACCAAGTAGACGGCAGTGGAACTGTGGGTCCTCTGGTTCAGTTCACCTGTAGCTTCTTCTATGTTTCTGTGGTCTGAAGCTGCTCACAGTCCATCTGTCCACAGTCCATCTGTCCACAGTCCATCTGTCCACAGTCCATCTCTTTCATTGGGCACAAACCTCCCAGTACGACCTGGACACACATTTTCCCCGTAAGGCTGCTGGTTTGAAAGATGTTCTTTTGGAAAACTAAGTGAAATGGAGTCTCAGTTCTGTTATTTCATCACTGATACGATTAAGAAGAAGATAAAGAACAAGAAATATGTAGAAGAAAGAGCCAAGTTGAGTGGAAGGAGGGATGGGAGAAATGAAGGAAAGAGGAGGAAATCAAGAAGAGGTTGAAAAGCCAAAGAGAAAGGAGGAGAAGAAACGAGTAAAGAGAAATGGAAATGCAGGAAGTGGACAGAGATCACAGAGACAGATACAGTATCTGTGGATATAGATAATAAATAGGTAACATATATAGTATATACACATAGATAACATGCCAATTATGATAATTATCATATCAAATACACTACATGGCCAAAAGTATGTGGTCACCTGAACATTACAGCCATATGCTTTCTGTAAGATTTTGCAACCTTTGCGATGTAAGTCAACTTCGTCCACAGCAAACTGGGAAAACCATTTCTTTATGTTGCTGGCTTTGTGCGCATTGTCATGTTGAAACAGGAAAGAGACAAAAAAACACACTATTGTCTAAAATATTATTGTATGCTGTTGCATTAAGATTTCCCTTCATCGGAACTAAGAGGACCAAAGCAGGAAAAACAGGCCCAGACCAAAAGTGTGCAGATAAGGGTGTCCCCATACTTTTGGCCATATGTGTATTATATAAATTTTCAATGCTTTGTTTTCAATGATTTGTTTGTTGCTTACCATAGCATACTATATAGCAATGTACATGCCATTTGTAGTCTTTTCTTCAAAAAATGTAACTAACTTTCTACAACCTGCTTCATAAAAACATGAATTATCCCCTGTATGACGCGAACTAACACTGTGCTTAGTTTGGGTCATTCAGTACCAATACAGCAAAATCTGAGTTAGAATTTAAGAGAGAGAATAGGATGATGATGATGATAAATTTGAAGAGACTGGGATGGAAGAAGGAAAGAGAAATGTGCAAGTAGAAAGTATAGAAAAAGAAGAAATGCAGCCAGTAGTGAGAAAGCGAGAGGTGTGACAGTGAAGTGATGTCTATGAAATGCAGGATGCAGTCAGCTATGTCAAAAACATAATTCATCATGAAGACGCTTTACAGAATCTGTCTGTCTGACGCTTTGCCTGTCTGTTTGCGTCCATCCTTTTTGTTATTTTTTGTTTCTAATAAACCAAATCCAACCTGAGGAAAACTCTTCCACTTGAATCTTCAAAATCCAACACCACCCACCCATCTGTCTGTCTGTCTGTCTGTCTGTCTGTCTGTCTGTCTGTCTGTCTTTTTGGTGCCTTGTAAATGAGTTTGCATGCACCAAAGTTTGTTTTTGTGTGTATCGTGCACAAACACACTCCATTAACAAACCCTGGTGATTAGTTTTGTAACTCCAGCCGCTCACCTGAGGACTTCGCACACCTCTGCCTTTGATTTCTGTTCCAGCCGCCTTTGATTCACAAATCATTTACGATTTGAAGCTGAACTTGATCTCTAACTTTTAATTGGATTCAGATTTGCTCGACTCGAGCGCAGGAGGCCGTCGGCAGTCGGCTGTCAGAGACTTTGGGGAGGCGAAGCGGCTGCAGTGCTGCCTGGAGTTAGCTCTAATTAACCGTGTATGCTGGTTTATTTTTTAGGGGATAATTCATGTTTTTATGGTGTTCGTGGTTTTTTGATCTCTCGCTCGGACTGAGAGAAAGGTTTTCAAATATTTTTACACATCAGCCTCAAGAGACACAATTTAGTCCGGCAGATCTATAAGTATGGTCTGAGGACCCCAGAGAAATTGAATTTACTGGATATTCCTCCAGTTAAAGAATGTGTCAACCAAAAAGAATGAGGAGGAGGACTGTCAAAAACACTTACACATGAAAGACAGAATATTGAATTAGAAGCATGTTTTTCTATTTTCTTGTTACTTTTACTTGTGGAGAAATCTACATAAATATAATTTGGTGTACATTTTGTTGTCCAGTACGTTTTTAGACTGAACATATTCATTCGACAAGTTTTAGCCCACCTTTCTGCTACGTTTTCCCACGTTTCATTTTATTGTGGGAAGGCTTTGAAAGTAAATCTAATAACTAAAGCTCCTAAATATATGACATTATGAAAAATGCATATGATTAAAATACTTACAGCCTTTGTTTTTGGTGTCTGGTGCCAATCTTCGGGGTTAAGTAAGAACCTAGCAAAGGTTGCATACAACCGCTATTATTTCATCACAAGCTTCTCTGCATTGACAGTCGGGATGATGTTGAAACAACCTAGACGTAAAAACTAAAACTTTTCTACCAAATTTAGCCCAGTCTGAACCTAAATGCCTACACATCTTTTGACCTACAGTCACATTTACTGTGAATTTAACATCATGGTTATTAGGACAAAAAGTCAGAGAGACCCAGAAGGAAAGGGATGAAGGGAAGGAGTCAGAGAGACAGAAAAAGAGAAGTGAAGACAGACAAGTTGCAAGGCCAACATCCATCGCTCGTCCAGCTGAAATCCAGCGGCTATTATTTGCCTCTGACTGGCTTCCACTAAACTGCAAATATGTTTGATTTACAACAAGACAGAAAAGCTGAGAGACAGAAAAAGAGAGCAAGACAGTGAAACAGGAAGACAACAAAACAGAGACAGACAGCAGGCTGAAAGGCTGTCAGATGACCTGTTGGACGGATTCAAATGCTTCCTCTGGTTGACCTCTTGGTTGACAGACACGTAGACAGGAAGGACAGACAGGCTCTAAGGTCGCCATCCAGCCTGTGTCGCCCACTTTTGTGGAGATTCAACTGTGAAAGTCTCCCTCAGATTGGCTCCTCATCTGTCGTCTGAAGTCTATCTGCTGGGTGATAGTCGGATAGACACGCTGCATTTAGAAACCACACTCTCTCTCTCTGCACTTCCTCTACTTGTTGCTCGCCCCTCTCTCGCCGCATCTCCCCGTGTGATTACCCCCACCCCCCACCCCCTCCTTCTCGGCAGGATCTCAGCCTATTTCTCCCAGTCATGGTCCAGTTGCTGCATGGAAAAGATTTAGCTGGCAATCCCTCTCTCAGATAGCCAGAGCAGTGGAGGAGGGCCGAGCTGAGCCAAGATAATAAAGAGCTACACCAGCTGAGGGTGTTAATGTAAGAAAATTAGGTGTTAAAAGTTCCATGCAGTCAGGACAGTGTCGTAGAGTCTGTACCTCCAGATATTTGTTGTGAAAAAGCATTATACCAAACTCCATTTTAAATTGTGAGGTTTAAAAGACACGTCTGTTATCAGCAAATATTCACCAAATAGAATATAACTTGAGAAGTATTGCCAGTATTAGCAGTGGAAGGACCCTTAGTAGCACTATTACCCATGATGCCAACTGCAGCACTACTACCAGTTATATAGCAGTATTAGCAGCTGTAGCAGTAGTAATAATACCAGTAATAGCAGTGTTAGCAGTATTAGAAATAGTTGTAATATTACCAGTAGCAATACCAGTAGTGCTGTCATTAGTATTTCCAGTATTATTGTGTGTAGTATAGCACCAGTAGTGTTAGCAGCAGTAGGCGACCAGTAGTCGTAGCACTAGTGGAAGTATTGTTGTTGTGTTAACAGTAGTAGTATCACCAGTATTAACAGTAAACGTAATAATGTTTACAGTAGAAGTAGTACTACCAGGAGTAAAAGCATTACCAGTATTTGCAGTACGAGTACCAGCAACAGTATCAGCAGCCTGTTTTCTACGTGGCTTTGTTTGTTTGTCCTCATGAAACCAGTTTACAGGGGTTTTAAGGTGGATCGATCACCGATCCTGTGAGCCAAACACACTCTGCAGCTCCCCTCTCAGTCTGCCTGACTGAAGCAGACTTTTTATAGAGTCCTTTAATTATCAGCTCCACAGTTTTTACTGTGGCGGCGTGACTGCATTAGCTGGGATTGAAAACCAAACGGGGTGAAATGTATAAAGAGGCGTTTTACTGCCCAGTTAAACAGGCTCTGTGGATAAAAACACAGGCTCGTTGGTGAGCTAATGATTTACACTGTGTTGTTCTCATTGTTGGTAATTTACTAATTGACTCAGTGTATAAACTGAAATGGAGAATAAAAACTAATTTCTTTGCTGCTGCTTAAGTGCTCTGCATAGAACATAATTGAATGAAGAAGTTGATTATCCACCTTTAGTTTGTAAAATTGTCTTCAGTCATTGGTTTATTATGCCAATTACTTCTTTCCTTGACATTTCACATGCGTGAAACACTTCTGATAACAGATATTTGATGTTTATGACTGTATTTACAGCAGCAGCAGTAACTCCATCACTGATTCTGTGTGATGAAGAACTAAAAACTGTCCAAATGCATCATCACATGAAGTTAACTGTGGAACCTCAGTCACATAAGTTACATTCATAACAGGTGTTGAAGTCCCCATATGTCAGGTACATTATATGGGGGAAATCCAGTCGTCCTTCCTGGGAGGGGGGTTCTGACGGTCCAGCCACAATAAGCGAATTTTAGAGGCGGTGCGATTGCATACGAAGTCAATGGAAAGACGCGAATTTGCCCAGGGAAGCATGAATTGACATAAAGATGCATCCGTGCGAGTTGAATATGTTTCATAAACGTACACAGACAAGAGGGAAAAAGAGAGACTGGAGGGGAATAACAGTGTGAACGGTTGGATGTTTGGGGGTGAA
This sequence comes from Siniperca chuatsi, assembly GCF_020085105.1. Taxonomy (NCBI): domain Eukaryota; kingdom Metazoa; phylum Chordata; class Actinopteri; order Centrarchiformes; family Sinipercidae; genus Siniperca; species Siniperca chuatsi. Next base: position 27,484,441 of record NC_058056.1, read on the forward strand.
GTAACACAAACGGTCCAGCGGTCAAATTTGCACAAATGCCCCCAAGCAAAACTTTGCTTTGCTCTGAAGAAGCCTGTAAGTGGACCTTGAGTTGAGATTTTGTCACACATAGGCTACTAATCCCAAGGTCTATGGATACCCAAAGTGTTCAATATTAAATAAATGAATAAGACATTTATTAATATTTTAAAATATTATTATATGAATCAATACAGACAAAATATGTCACATAATCATGAAACGCTGAAATAATCTTGAAAATTCAGCTCTTTATTGTAAAAAGTTATGTCATCCTGCTTCTTTTCACAATAAAGTTTATTGCACTTTAATTTAGTTTCAGCTATTTTTCCAAAATCTGTGTTAGTATTTAACAACAGCATTTTTCCGGAGACCATTTTATTTCCTAATTCCACTTTTCACCACAAAATCTTTGGCTGTCAATCAAGACACACAGGGGGTCAGTTATGAGATTGGCTGTTGCTTTGAGTTAACAGCCAATCACAGAACTGGCTTTCTGCAACAAAAGTGGGGGAATTAAATAACAGAATTATATTCAAAATGCATATAACAAGAAATATATATTTACAACGAAAATACACAAAACATAAAAAGAAACAAAACATATTCGCTTGATCTTCACGTGTTTCAAACACTCTTGACTTTTTCTGGTGAGATCATTCATACAATACAACCTTTGACATTTTGGGTCAATTTTAAAATTCTGATTTATGTTTGTAGAATATGCTGTTGTTTTTGTAAAAGGAGCTCAGAGTCCCCTGAGATCAAACCCACTGCTTCCGACTCAGTGTCTTTGTGTGTGTGTGTGTGTGTAAGACACACACACACATTGTAACACCTGTTCTGGAAGACTACCTGTAGCTGAAACACACACAAATTCCGTCTGGTCTAAATTCTTAATCATTGCTGGACAAAAGACACTTCCCTCTCTCCTCTTTCGGTCTCTGTCACTCTCTCTCTCCCTCTTCCCGCTGCTCTTCCTCTGTCTCTCGCCCCGTCCTATTGTTCTGCCTGTGGGTATATAAACCTGTCCGGCTGACAGGGAACTCCCTCTGGAGAGCTGAGATCACAGATGCTCTGCTGATGGGATGTCCAGTTACTTAGAGCACACACACTCACACACATTCGTTCTCATTTACCCGTCACGTGTGGGGACACAAACACACACACACACACTTTGACCATCACGTCTTCATTCAAGGACGAGTGTCAGACGCCAACACACACACACACACACTCAGAGACACAGACAGGTCCATCTGGCCAGGAGAGGTGGTAATGTGTCTGTAGGTCAGGCAGGAGGCCAGCTGTGTTTGTTGGAAGCTTCAGTGAGTCCGCCGGGTCCTGCCATGATTAAGAACTCAAACTTGCCCTCGTGTGTGTGTGTGTGTGTGTGAAGGAGGAAGAAAGAGAGAGGGAATGAAAGGGAGAGATAATTAAAATGCCAAAAGATTTTTGCTGCTGCTACAGCCTGAGCGCCAGACACAGAAATGAACTTGTTTGTTTGTCCAAGGTAGTTTTTATTTATACCAGCTTTATCTGAGTCTTAGTGGGACTTTGGTTCTCTTTGGGAGCACATTACGTTAAAGGCTTGGTTCACCCAAATTACATTACCTCTGCTGGCATCTAGTCATGCAGATTGTTGTGGTTTTATTCATGCAGGTCTCTGTGATTTCTGCCTCCTCTCCAATACAACAGAGGTGAATGAAATTTCATTTGTGGTTCTCACAGCACTGAAAAATTGCATCTAAAAACAACTGACAGCAACATCTATTCAGAAACAATGTCCCCGTTACTCTGAATAACACACAGGATTTAGTTTTTGTAATTAAAGATGATCTTTTGGCTCAGTTGTGAAGGACTGGCATCTCCAGACACAAATGTGTGACTCCACCTGCACTTGAAAAGTTCATGTACAAAGCCACTTTCAAGTCACTTAGCCTGTTGAATACATCTAGACTATATAATATCATCACTGTCGTATAAAAACCATGCATCTCCAAAACATACATTTTTTTTTTTATGAGCTAAGAAAAACAGGTCTGTTTTCAGCTTGGTGAAAATACATTTTTCAAATACTCCGATGGGTTTTGTATTGTGTATTTTGCTTTATGAAGTAAGATCATTTTCTCAACTTATGAAGGAATACTTCATCTTTCAGTCTGTCTAAAAAAATATACCACATTAGGAGATGTGTGGTTTTCACTGGACAGCAACAATATATATTGTACAACCACCTTTTATCGCATGACTGAATTCAAGTTCCAGACTCCAGACATTCACTGAATAAAGACGTTGATGTGATTGAAAGCTATACAATCTAGTAAATTGATCTTTGAGCTTAGATTATTTTGTGGCATATCTGGAATACAAACTAAGCAGGGCAGCCAGTTGTGCTGCTTCACTTTTGCTGTAAGAAAAGCCGAATTTTTACCCGCCGGTACAAAATCTGTCTGCTGAGGTTCAGGCTGCTTGAAGCTACTTGTGCACACTGGAACCACATTGTGTTTTTCCGTCGTCGTTGTCTCACATGCAGCAGATGTTCTTATGTTTTAATCAATGGAACCGTCTACAAAAGCCACGTAATGGCTCACAATTTATGGACGTAACTGTGACCAAAAGCATCAGCTAATGCACAGCTGAAGAGTTGTTTTCACTTTGTTGGGATCATTTTGTCAAACTACTGTTTTCATGTTTTTTTAAAATGAACTCTAATGCTTAACCTTTAAGCCAACATGGACAAGAAGTTCTAAAAGTCCATCATTAACTGAGCTGCTGATGTGGACAGTTATAGTTAAAAAGTTAAAAAGTTATAGTTGGAAAAATCTGTTGAGTTGGGATAGTTTTGTCAAACTACTAATTCAAAGGTCAAAAATGAACTGTCATGCTTTTCATTCTCTACATTAACCCTATGGCGTGCAGTAGCACCCAGTAAGCCCTGTGTGGCCCAGCTTCCTGTCTCTCGGGTTATCATCCCCTACTTGAAGCCCTGTAGTATGCAATAGCAGTCAGTAAACCCTGTCTGGTCCTGGTTGGCCCTATGTGGCCTTGAGTGGAGATATGTCTATAATTGCCCATACTAAAGCCTGTCTTAGCATTCATTAGCATTCTGTAAATCTTGTATGTCCACACTAGCCCTGTGTGTCCTTTTATAGCCCAGTCTGGCCCTGTTTGGCTCTGTTTGGCCCTGCATTGAAACTCCTCTGGTGCTCAGCTCTCTGGTTATAATTCCTATCACTCGTTGTATCATAGCGTGCGGCTCTCTCCACTCAGACACCCACATGCAGCCATTGTGAGTGTGAAAAGCTAAAAGCTATTGAAGCTAATTGCACCAACAAAAGCACAAGGAGTGTTTATGCAAATCCTCTCACTGCCTTTCTATTCACTCCTCTCTCCTCTCTCCATCCCCCCTTCTGTTTGCCTCCCATTTTATCATTTTTATTTGTTCCCTCTCCCCTAATTTTTTCCATACACTAATTTTCCTTCCAATCCTCCCTACCTTCTTCTCACTCTCTTACCCTCCCTCGTGTATTTGCTTTCCCCTTCTTCTCTCTCCTTTATCCCAACTGTTTTTCTCATTCTTTCTCTCTTTCTAGTCGCCCTTCACCTGTTTCCCCTGTCCTTTGTCCTACCATCTGAACTCACACCTCTCCTCTTTATTTCCTTTTATTCCTTCCTTTCTTTCTTCCCTTTGTCATCGGTTTTGTGATCCCTAATTCTGGTCTTTTAAAACAATAGCAAAAATGAAGTAATGAAGTACTTCTGAAATAAACAAATAAATGGACCAATCAGAACTTACTGTATACGATTGTGGATCGCTATAGCAACGAGGGAAGGACAGGTGTATATGTAGATTTTAGATTTTTTACTTTGTAGATTTATATTCATTTAGTTTTATATTTTGTTGGGAGGAGCGTTTGAGTCGTGTCAGTTTGTCATCCAGTAATTGTGTTCAATCAGTCATTCATCTAGTCAGTCAGTCAGTCAGTCAGCTTGTAATTTGGTCACTCAGTTATGGAGTCAGTCAGCTGACTGGTCATGTAGTCAGTCAGTCATCTAGTCAGTTAGTCAACTAGTATTTAATACTAGTTAGTTAAGGTCAGTCAGACAGAAAGACAGTAACCCAGTAGACCTTTCAGTCATTTAGTCAGTCACAGGCTCTGTAAGTCAGTCAGGTAGACAGACAGTAAGTCAGTTTGCATCTAGTCAGTCGACTAGTCAGTCATTATAATATATAATTTCTCTCCTTCCAGTTCACAGCAGTTATGTATCAGCTGGTATCTTTTTATGTGCAGCAATAGAACCACAGTGCAGTCAATATTATGAGTGTGTGTGTGTGTGTGTGTGTGTGTGTGAGGGGACAGTATGAATAGTGATTAGAAGGCCTGATAAGTGACATTTCCTCTCGGCACAAGCTTTTATCGCACACACGTACATGCGCACACACACACACGCACACACACACACACACACACGGAAAAAGAATGATATCTAGCTCTGTTCCCAGTTGTAATTTACAAGTCTGTATAGGAGTGTGTGTGTGTGTTATCACATGGCTTTGGACCAATCAGCTCTCCCATTTCCAAACAGTCTCTCTCTGTCTTTCTCCTCACTTTCTTTCTTTCTTTCTTTCTTTCTTTCTTTCTATTTCTCGGGTCTCGTCTGGCTCTTGTGTTTTTGTTTTTGATGATTATTGACACCACCAGCAACAACAACAACAGGAGGGGAAGTTGGGGAGGAGGAGAGAGGTGGGGAGAGAGAGGTGTAGGACGGCTGGAGAGAGAGAGAGAGAGAGAGAGAGCGTGCTGTGAGCTGCATCCAGCATCAATTATTCAGCTTTCTGTTGCTTTGTACAAACAAGATCTCTGGCAGCGCGGACGACACACAAAGACACACACAGAGCGAGAGAGGAACTCTGGAAACTCGACAGAGGTGTTAGGAATGTGTTGGGAAAAAGAACAACAGTTGAGCCGGGAGCGATGAGACTGAAATGGTGATCGGCAGACCGACATTAGGGAAAATCAGCACAGAGCTATGATGTATTGGCATTTGGATATGCTAATGCTAATATTTGCACATTATTATACCAGTCAAATGTTTAACATGTACAGTAATATGGTGTTTAAACATTTAGTTCAAGTAAGCTGATGTCAGTGAAATATTTAATGAGCACGTGACCGACACAGCAGCCATTCATTGGCTTCTTTGACTGGACAGCTGCACGTCAGTCCAGCTACTCACTGTAGCAGGAAACGCTACTTCAAAATGAAAGCAGTGTTCCTTTTTATTTGGAAACATCAGTTCACCAACATGCTAGCTGCCCATTCAGAATGGACCAGCAGTCCACTTTTGGACCGTAACTCACCAGTTGGGAACCACTGTATTATTAAGAGTTTGGACTAGATGTCTTCCAGGGGTGAAACAGACCCAAGGAAGACTTACCTGAACTCAGTGTGCATTATTATTGTTATTGTTATTAGCAGTAGTAGCAGTTGTTTTATTTATGTGTATTAAAGGAGACTCAATCCAGTGTTCATAGTCTGGGTTCAGCATGCCAAAGCCCCTGCCTTCACCTGCAGCACATATTGGCAAAGACCCCGACCCGTATGTGTGGCCACTTGCCGTCCCTTTGGGCCCCATGCTGTGCTCTGGTCTCCCTCTCCTGGGCTTTTTCCTGCAGTCGTTGTTCCATGAGGGCTCTTGGGGTCGGACTCGTGCTGTCTCCGCAGTCACGTGAAAGTGGACGCTCTTGATTTACCTGTTAATCTGCATTCCAACCTGGTTATGAGGTTTGGCTGTTGACAGGAAGGGGGGAGCTCAGACTTCCAGAAGGACCTGAAAGTGGATCTGCTGCTTCTTTGAGTTAAAAGACTTTGACTCAGTTGATGTGGTTCAGCATCTGATCAGGATGCCTCCTTGTGGAGGTGTTCCGGGAACAATTTACACTCTTTCACCTACAAAAACCCATTTTTCTCCCGCAATGGTGATCTTGATGCACCACGTGACCAGAGCTGGTAGTCAGTCTGCTTGAATCCACTCAGGTATTACACACACATTGATACACAGACCAATCAATCAAACTTAGTTTGTATAGCACCTTTCATACAGGTTAATGCAATTCAGAATGATAATGATAATAAGACAGTACAAATAGAAACAGTAAAGAATTTGAAAATTATAAAACCAATATGCAGTTGGACCAGAGACCAACTGCAACAGAACAGGACCCTGTCAGACCTGATTAGAATAAAATCTAATGTTTGACCAAGAGGACCTGTGGTTTAGTGCGTTTACTTAATAACAAAATATATCAGACGGAAAGGAGAGAAAGAAAGACCTTTCTTTAGCTCATCTATAATAGATGAAGTCAACCTGTGTGTGTGTGTGTGTGTGTGTGTGTTGCAGCCTGGCCTCAGCACCAGGTTGCTGTAACCTGCTTTGATCAATCACTGCAAGAGAGGCTGGCAGGGTGGCACCCAACAGATGTGTGTGTGTGTGTGTGTGTCAGTGGGTAAATGAGGAGTTGCAGAGTGGGATTCAGCTGTGTCTTTGTGTAAATGGGGATTTGGTTTGAAGTTGTTTGAAATCTAAAATTGTGCTAAATTTTCAGGATTATTTAAGGGCAAATGTGGTCTTAGATGTGTATCGAACCTCCATTTAAAAGATGTTAAAATATTTCAAATGTGTCTTCCTGAAACCGGAAGTTAAATAAGTTTGGAACGATGAGCTGTTACTTTTAAAAAGGAGGACATTTGCTGTGTTAAATATCATATTTCATTCTCAATTCCATCCTGAATACTTATACTATAAAGTAAATATTTTATACGAACGTTCAGATCATTCCAATATATATGAAAATGATATACTGTATGAATAACATAGGTGATCTGTTCACTTTCACAATCTACGCAGAGCTCGTCCAAAGGGGGAAACAGTCAGGGAGACAGTTAGCTGCACCGAAATGTTTTGCTTTTGCAGTCTGAGTTGATTAGTTGATAGAGATTACGGTCAATATCAGGGCGATGATGATCCCACTGTAAACAGCTGAATGTGTGTTTGTGTCTTGTTTGCGTGTCTGTTTTCGTGGGCAAGTGTCTTTGAAAGTGTGTACTGGATATTAGAAAGGGCTGCATATATATATATGTGTGTGTGTGTGTGTGTGTGTGTGTGTGTGTGCAGGGGGTGCTGTAGGCCAAAGGTATGTTGTTCTGACTCTGTTGCCAAACTAATTAGCACTGTAGAGCTCAGAGGCCTGTGGAGAGGTTACACCACACTGTGTGTGTGTGTGTGTGTGAGAGATATTCTGCCAAAATTCCTCTTTATTTCTCATTCACACACATCTCAAGTACATAAACACCTCAAACACACACACACACATCCCTCTGTCAGGACTCTGACTTGGCCTGCGATGCTTCCATCTTGTTATCTGAGCCACAGGTCTGCACTGCTGTGTGTGTGTGTGTGTGTGTGTACTTGATGACGTCATTCACAGCAACTGCCTATGTGAAAATCATTGACAAGTATCACATTGATCAAAAGTAATTATTTTAGTATCAAAATGGATCAACATGACGTATTCCAACGTTAATAACGTTAATAGTCTGACATTTTAGGAAATATGCTTATTTGTTTTTTATTCTTCTACTCCACTACAGTTCAGAAGCAATTATTGTTTTTTTTACTCCACTACATTTATCTGATGACTTTAGTTAGATTCAGATTAATATTACAAAATATAATCAACAAATAAATGATGTAACATTATCAGTTAAGACTTTGTTGATCCCCGGGGGAAAATTCACAAGCTACCCAGCAGTATGTATGTAAGTTAAAATGAGCTCCACCTTCACCAGTTGCAACATTAAAGTGATGAACACATTAATGCATCGATAATCATAATCCAATAAAATAATATATATTCTTTTTTTGGCAGATGCGGAGGAGAAAGAAAGGGTGGGTGAGAGTGAAAAAAGAAATGAGAGGGGAAAGAAAGAAGTATGATAAGAGGACAACGAAGCAAAAAGAAGGCCAGGAGGAGAGTAAAGTAGCCAGGAGGAGGTACAAAGAGAGTAGTGTTTTAGATGACAAATACAAGAAAAATGAAGTGCGAAGTGGAAAGAACAGAGGCACAGAAAGTAGTGAAAGAAGAATAAAAGATGATGAGGGATGGAAGGAAAAAAGGGCCGAAAAATAAGAAAGAATTAGGAGATAAAAATGGAAGAAGGAAATGAAGTGAGGGAAGAAGAAAGGAGTTGTAAAGTTAGAAAAGGAGGGGAGGGAGGAGAGAAGATAGATATAAAAAAGAGAGGAGGAGGTGTGGAAAAAAGACAAAGTAAGAGGAGGAAGGAAAGAAGGAGGAGTGAGGAGGATGATGGAGGTTGTCAGGGGAGGAAAACTCATTCACTGTCTGCTGGCTGTCAGCCAGAGAGGAGGAGGAGAAAGAGGGAGATGTCTCTTTTGTTTGAAGGTTACAGGAGGACAAGGAGAAAAAGAAAAGAGCAAGGGAGGAGGTGATGGAGAGATGGAGGGAGAGAAAAGAAAGAGAGAGAGGAGGAGGAATGATTGTAGTGAGAGTAAGAAAAAGAGAAGAAATGATAAAGACGAGAAAGAGGGGCTCAAGTAATTTTGTCTCCAAGGTGGCAGCAGCTTTTGTACCATTAACAGTGTGTGTGTGTGTGCGTGTGCGTGCATGCGTGCTCCTGCCAACTCTTTAACGAGGGACTGCTGCTAATTTCAGAGCTAATACTGAACTGTTCCACACCACTGAACCCAGGGAGGAGGGGAGGAAAGGAGAGGAAGAAGGGGGAAGACGAGAGGGCAACAGTGGGAAGGAAAGGAGAGGAAGCAAGGACACAGGAGGAAATGAAGTACACACAGAAGGACATAGGAAAGAAAAGGGGGGGAGGTGCAGCTGCATTTGAGCCCATTCATCCTCACCCACTCACCCGGTCTTCTTTAAAACTTTTCCTCCCTATTTGTTATAAGAGTGGCGTGGCTCCTTTAAGGAACAGGGCAGTGCGTAGTGAGTGTGGGCGAGCGAGAGAAAGTGACGGTGACTGCGCTCAGAGCAGGCAGGTGTTGCCGATCGGAGCGGAGGGACAGGTTAGCAGCGAAGTTGTCTAGTGGCAGTAAATGTACAGTGTAGGTTACAGTTCGCCCATGAATAAACGCTGCAGCTCCTCAAAACCCAAGACGTTCCCGTGTCTGGCCTCCCAGCTGCTGGGTAAAAGTGAAGGTGGTTAGCCCCGACGTCGGCATCAACGTCAGCCCTGGAGGAAAACAAAGTCTTCCCTGTGCTTCCCAACCACATGGTCACACTATGCTTAAGTTACCTCATTGAGCAGATCATGTGACTATAAAAAATATTTTAAATGCCAGTCATAGTGATAAACTGCTCTTACTAGCCTTTTAGCGAAGCTTTTATTGCACTTTCAGTCACACGATTTTAACTTGCCAAAGGAGGCTTTTAAATCACGATGTCACGATGGTAGAGGGCTCAGTGGTCGATGGGCATAGGGAAGAACAAGCAGGAAGGATGGGGAGAAAAGAGGACAGAGGAAAGAAAGCAAATACATAGAAGGGAACGAGGGGAAAGGAGAGGATAGGAGAGAAAGTACAGACATAGGAGAGAAAAACGGGAGGAGAAGGGAAGAGAGGACATGAAGTAAGGTTACAGGGGGAGGACAGGAGGGTAAGGGCAAAGTGAAGAAGATGAAAATAGGAGGAACAGAGGGAGGAGAAAATGAGAGGTAAGGAAATAAGGACATAGGAGGAGGGAAGAAGACAGGAAAAGGGAAGAAGACAGGAAAAGGAAAGAAAACAGGAGACTAACATGGACACATGACAGAAAGGAAGGAAAAAAAGAGAGGATGGGGCAAGTGAGGAGTATAAGAAGACAAGAGTAAGGAGAGCAGGGAAGGACAGAAAAAAGATGTGTAGGGTAAGGGGTAAAGACAGAGGTGGAGGAATGAAATAAGGGAGAGGTAAAGCGAGAGGAGGAGGAGGAGAGAAATGAGGTGAAGAAAAAGAAAGCTAAAGATTGAGAAGTAAAGACTGAAAGAAAGGGATAGAATAGGAGAGGGTGAGTTCAGGGGAGGTGAAGATGATTAAACATTTCCTGTGCAGCTGTCACCTCCTTCTCCTCTTCTTGCATCCCTCTTTCATCATCCCTTTTCCCCTCAACTGCCCCTCAGCATGTGTGATCTGCCTTTCTCTATCAATCTATCTTCATTGGGGTTTCTTTTTGGTTCTACATTTCCTGACCGCTGACCCCCTTCCTGCTTTTCATGTTATCGTCATGTTAGCTTAGCTCACCTTTAATCGCACAAAAATAGGAAATGTATCCTTGAACCAGTCAGGGCTTCAATAGAAGTGAACGGGAGACAGAGTGTGTATTTGCATGACACAAATGTAATGCATCTGTACCTTTTACTGGTCGCTTGTCATTTCTTTGGTATCGGAGATTTTTAATTTACGTCGTGCTACCAGTTTTCAAATTTGAAGCCAACCTGGAACAACAGCAAGAACGACTGTGATGTTAGCACAGGCATTAGCTTACTCACTAGCTTTGTAGCTATTAGGTCCTCTAGCTTTCTAGGCTAGCTGAGACATATAACCTTAGGAGGCCAACAATGTCAATATTGCAAAATATATTCTGCAAAGTCCATGATTACATTTAATGCCAACATTTTATTTATGTCCTGTGCCAATTTTTTTATTCTCACGATCTACAATATCTGTACATGACAACTATAACATGATCCAGGTTAGGGGAAGCCCGTCACCCAGACCTACACACCTTTACTTTCTGACTCGCTACATAAAGGACACACTACTTCTTGCAATGGTACTGAACTTGGGTGCTGGACATAATTATAATAATGTGATATGCAAAATTGTCCAATAATAACATAGATCACAGCTAGCTCACTAGCTTGTAGCTAGTTAAAAAGCTAGCTACCGTAGCTCAGTAGGCTAGCTTGGAAATATCACCTGAAAAATTCTAACTCTTCTATGTAATTTTAATTTTGTTTAGCGTTTTATGACTGAAGCCACTTATGAAACCGTATTTTATGGTCCAAAGCTTTCCGGCAACTTTATTTCAAACTGATTTATAAGCATCTAGTGGGAGATTAATGTTCCTGTGTTTAAAATCATGGGAGTCCAGATTTTCTAGCTAACAATCTGATAATGCATAAATACAACATTGTCCACATGTGGAATATAGTTTACCTGAGTGTATTATGATGGTAACCTCAGTTGAAGTCACTGTGGCTAAAAACATTACTTAAATGTTAAAAACATCAGTAAAGAGACCTTTGGTGGCATAAATCTATAGGTTTGTTGCCCGGTTGGCATTTTAATCTGAAATATGATTTCCATGCAGCACCAGCTTGATTTTACAACATGAATCATGAATGCTGCACCCATGAACGTGTTTAGTTTGTTCTTATTAATGATCAACATTGAAACGTCTTTTACTTACAAGACGGCTCCCTGTAATTTGCTACCCTGTGTTTATTCATGTTACTATTCATCTTTAGGAATTAATATCCTCAACTCATATCAATAAATTTCACATTATTACCCCATAATGTTCATTATCATATTGGTCTTGCGCTTCACTTTATTGTGCTGTTGTGCTTTAATGAATTTGTGCATTAAAGTTTCCTTCCAAAGGAGATAACTGCTGTTGTGAAATTAAATGAGAAAATGTCTGGAAGCAAAACATTACATTATAAATATTACAATCACTCAATACAGTAAATGATGTCACTGTTTAAATGGCAGGGAATTTAAATATATATTTGTTTGACTAAATTGGGAAGTTAAACACTGTAGGATTTAGAGCCACAGAAAGATTTACTTTACATCTAATGATTACTTATTTTTCAAAATATAACCTATGTACTATGTAGAATCATCAAGTATATGTATAAGAGCTAATATGGTCTTCTTAAACCTTAAATTTATTTAAAGGTGTCAGCACAATAATCAACCTTTTTTACTACAAACAAACTTTTTTTTTATAACAAACAGAACAAGCATAATTATTTTTAAAGCATGGTGTCAGAAGTGTAAACTGGAGAAGAATAAAATATAAAGACAAACGTGAACTAGTTTAGTAGAACTAGTTCAAAAACATAAGAAACTGAATAAAGAAACTGTAAACACTGATGAAATATAAGGACAAATACATAATCTTGTTTGTAAAAAAACAAACAAAGTAAGATTGGGTGTGAAAATACAACGTTGCAAAAGCAAAGCCAAACGGGGGACAGCAAAAAAACTAAACACACAAAGTAACTTAACATTAGTGTGAATAAATATGAAATATAGGATGTCTGAAGTGTTTTGTTATTTCTAAAACAAACAAATATACAATATTTTAATATCTTCATGAATAATATGATGCTGAAAATTAAGTAAGTAAATATATGTTGCATTAAAATAAATTTTTTATAGTAGTATAAGTATAAATGACAACACCTCTAATGAATGGAAAAATACTACACTGGTAAAAAAAAAAAAACCTGGTGTTGAGAGCAGCTAACAGGATTGTAGCTAACAGGATGGAGGAAGCTGTAATACTGCTGAGGCTGACAACATGGCTTTCCACTCTGTGAATGATGTGTGTGTGTGTGTGTGTGTGTGTGTGTGTGTGTGTGTTGGCTCTGCTGCCCACTTTGGCTCCACCTTAATATGTGATGTCATAATTTTTCCTTGAAGATATGGTGATGTAACGGTGGCATCAGTCAAACGGAGCTGTTTGCTGCTGGGGAGGAAACCTGTTTTTACTGCGATGTAAGTGGAAGTGACGCGAGTCAATGCACAAAATGACAAAAACATCAAATCAAAAATGACTGGTAAAATTGTATTTTTTGTTTCCAGGACGTGTTAAGCCTGGCACAGCTCAAAGAAAGTAAGCAGGGGAAAGTGCTACCCCGCTCCATTAAAACAGGAACACCAAATTTAACTTTTATGCCCCCAGAAAAAGAGTATAAGAAAGCTTTCATAAAGTGTTTAGATGCCAAATCACCATTCTGTTAAATCAATCAAATATTTATTTCTATAAGACAGTGTGTTATTACCTGAAGCAGAGTGAGTGTGTGTGTGTGTGTGTGTTATTTTAGTAGCAGTACACTGCAGCCGGCCTGCTTGCTGTCATGCTCGGGTTGATGCTAAAGCACCGTGGCAGGCAGAGATTGGTAAAACAGATAGATGGTATGAATGCATGCAAACACCACGGGAAATTTTCCAAAATGTCTCAATGAGCGAGAGGGAGACAAAAGTGTTGTGTGTGTGAGAGAATCACAGCCTGATGGATCTTCTTCCTCCATCGTTGTCCAGAAACTATTAAAACACATCAGCGAGCCGCTCTGCTGCACTGGGTGACATGTTCCTTCGTCACCATGAACACACACACTGTAGGTTATTCTGACTCAGCCCCACACACACCGTCCTGCTGCCCCAAACACTCACTACAGCACCACACGTGGATTCATCCGCCGCTGGAAATAGTCCCCAACAAATGCACTAATTCCTCCTGTTAGTCTGATAAAAAACTACAGCGAGCAGCTGTTTGAGGAAACTACTGAGCCTTTTTAAACAGGAAACTATTTATTTGTGAGGTGTTTGGTCTTCGACCAATGGGCTTGGAGCTGAGAGCCACAGACAGGAAGTCAGAGAGTGTTGAGAGGCGGTTGGTTTTGGCGTTTTCATGGAATTTTCCTCTAGTTCTGCCCTTTCTTCTCTCCTCTTTTCCTCTTTCTCCCTCTTTGTCTTGCCTCTCTCTGTCCCTCCCTCCCCTCCTCCTCGCTTTCCTTCCCTGCTGCTCCTTTTTCTTTTCCTCTTCTCCCTGACCCCCCTCTATCTCTTTCTCCTTCTAATTCAACCTGTAGTTTTCTTTTTCTTCCTCTTCCCTCTCTTTGCTTCTCTCCTTCTCTTTTTCATCTTTTCTAATCCTTCTCTCCCTCTCTCACACAGTAGGAGGGAGGGACTTACCAACAGTTCTCTGTTGGAGCTCATACTGATCCCTCCATCACTACAATCCTATTGGTGGATGATTAGCTTTGTAAGGATGCTTTATGTCAGCGTGTGTGTGTGTGTTTAGCGGCAGGAGATGTAGCCAGGGTATCCTGGTAGAGAATACACACACACACACACACACCTTCATATTCCACTTGCCATCAACAAGGTTTTTATTTTGTTTTTTATTTTATAGTTGTATTTATTTTCTCCCGTACTCTGTCTGACTTACTGCTGGTTTATTTCACGTCTATTTAACGCGTCAGGTCACCCAAAAGATCATATTGTCTCTCATTCACTTAGTGGTGTCCATCCATGCAGATATTTTGGTTTCATTTGCCCAGGTTTGGACACATGTCTCTGATTTCTAACCCTGAATTATTAACTGGAACTAATTAATTGGGCAGAATTTGCAGCAGATCTGTTGCCGTTTGCCGTTCAGTTTGAGGATGCTCACGAAGCCTCTGAACCATCGACGATCTGGCTGTTGAACTTTTGGTTGGATCGCTGGCAGGTCAGAAATTTTGGTCGGCTGTCTGCAGCTTGAGCGCTTTCACAATCTAATTTCAACATGGCTGCCGTCCAAAGATCCATTATTACACTGTTGTGAGCTTGTTTTTAATATTATTTGAGTAGTATTTATGTGGTATGGCTGGTATGGTATAACTGCGGTCTCGACGGTGCTGTGGTGTTAAACATAGGACAGTCCAGACTGTCCACTTCTCGCCCCCTCAGGCTCCATGTTCTTGTTTTTGTGCTTTGTGTTTAAAGTAAAATTGTACAAACTGGTGCTGATTTTTTTCTTTTTGTCAACATTTCTAGGATGCAATCATCTTCTTTAAATACAACTTTTTTTTTTTGAATTGTAAATGGTGAAAAAAACGATCGGGGCTTCCATGTTTATGTTCAGTGTGAGCACCACGTTCCTAAAATGTTTTAGGATGATTAAAACATCTAATTAGATTCAACTTTATTGTCATTGCACAGAGAAGCGTAGCAGTTTAGCATCTAAGCAGAAGTGCAAAAGGCAGTAAAGTGGAGAGCAATGTACATACGTATAGAAAAAACAGTAAGAGCTGGATATGAATACGCTAAGATATATACATTATGAACAAAAAGATATACAGTGCAGGTATAAGTACACCTAATGGAAATAGTGAGACATTATACACAGAACTAGAAGTGCACTCGGAGAGCGCAGACCTCCGCCAAGGACAATAGTCCAGTCCTCTATGATATGCAAATCTGAAGCACAACCATTATATATGTCTGGATATATTTCCAAAACTATTAGAATTACAGTATGTCAAACAAGTGCGCTGTGGTTGCAACAACAACTGCGGACAAAGCAGGTGGAAATAACGCTTTTCTACTTTTTACTCCAGTTGTCGTCAACTCGAGTAAAACGTTACCTTTTCTTCATCTGGTTCACTGTCTCCACCGCGGCCTCTCTGCTCTGCTGTCCACTGTGTGTGTGTGTGTGCGCTAGCGCGACAAAATATAAATATTTAAAAATATTAAATATTTTTTTACGTATCTGCATGATTCTCGTAGATCATATTTTCCTTGCCACTGTGGCCAAGTGCTTGCTCATGGTGGGATTTGTTGGGTCTCTGTAAATAATATCATAAAGAGTACGGTCTAGACCTGCTCTATAGGAAAAGTGCAATGAGATAACTTCTGTTATGCATTGGCGCTGTATAAATAAAACTGAATTGAATGTGTTGAATATGAACAGAAAAATGCACGACATACTCAGTTCATTTTGCCATAGACAAAGTGTTATCTCGCAATGTTAACGAAAGTGAAAAATAATTTGTGTATCTGCCCCTTTATTTGGATCTGCTATAAATGCAGTGTGTTCTCCCTTGGCCCATGCTACACCCTTCCACCAGGCTTCTTGAAAATCGAGCCAGTAATCTTTTTGTAATCCTGCTGACGAACAAACAAACAGACAAATGGCACCAAAAATCTAACCTCCTCGGCGGAGGTAATAGACAGCTGGGTGTCTGATATGAATACGGTGTATACACTATAGATCAGATACATACAGTATGGACAGTAGTATGAAGTATTAGTAATAATGTGAGCTACGTACAAGATTAATAAACACTTAGTGTTTTTGTAGCTTTAGATGTGAATCAAACTCAGGCTGTTTTTTCTTCTATTTGACTTCTCACACACACCATTAGCTGCATTCTTATGGTTGCTAGCAACAAGACTAACTAAAGACATAATGGTTGGTTGTTGGGTTCTCACACACACACACACACACAAACACACACAAACAACAATCTAATTCATTCTCTCTCTCTCTCTCTCTCTCTCTGTCACATGCTATAATTTGTTGGGTTTATTTCACCAAATGACCGGGTTATTGTGCCTTTATGATCAAAACAAGACCTGAGCTAACTCTAACACTTTCTTTGTGTCTTTCTCTATCTTACTCTTTTTTTCTGTATTTACTCTTCCTTTTATTTCCTTATTTCATCTCTCTGTTATCTCCTCAACTTCCCTCCCCTCTTTCACTCTCTCCACTTCTGCTATTCCTTCCCTTCCCTTCATATTCCTACCCTCCCCTCTCTCTCTCTCTCAGTAGGTAGATTGGTTTTGGCACTTAGTCCCCTGATCAGTGAACACACACACACACACACACGTAGCAAGCGGTGGTGTCATCGCCATGGCAATGTCAGCAGGCGGGGCTTAATCCAAAGTGACACTTGTTCTCTGCCTTCCTTTCCCATCGCCATGGAAGCAATTACGCTCCTCCTGAAGGGCCTTTTGTCTGAGAGTGTGTGTGTGTGTTCTCGTACTGCCTGGCGTTGACGGGGTGAACCCTCGGCTGCGGGTCACCTGATTGGCTGAATTGAAAGACAGGGAGAGAGAGAGGAGAGAATCAGAGGAGGACAGAGGGAGAGCGGGATTAAACAGAGGAGAAAGTTCTCATTTTTCTTCTCTCTGCCACCGTCTCCATATCTCTCTCCTATTTGGTTTCCCATTCTTCCCTTTTTTATCTTCCCTCTTTTATCTGATTACAAAAGCAGCACCTAAACTTTTGCATTGTTGGAAAACTATCTTAAATATTGTTGAAATGGATTAAAAAGGGAGCTGGTGCTCTGTTTACTTGGGGAACAACATCACATCGGGCCCCGGTGTGAACCGTACCGCAGGGCCCTTATGACCAGATATTAATTCCTTTTTTATAGACGCGCACTAGGCAGCCTATTGATACAACAAACTATCAATTGCAAATATACAATACATTCTTTCTCAGTGTGGCCTTGGTAGAAAAGAGGACAAAACTCACACAATTAAACACAAATCCCCGATAATGAATACAAAGGGCCATGGACACCTTGGTGTGTGCAACAGACATAAGCAACATAAATCAAATAGACTGACACTTCTTATACAATAAACAGCAGTATAAAGCATTACCAAGGCAGACAACACATCCTGTGCAGTAGAGGTGTAAGCAATATAAACTCTACAGCAGCTGCCTCCCACACACACACACACACACACACACACACACACACACACACACACACACACACACACACACACACACACACAGAGAGCCTGCAGTTTTTGCACTCTCCGCCCTGCACACGCTGGATGCTTCAGTATGTTGCTACATAATGCAGTGGTTGCTGACATTCTCTTCTGGAGAGTGGGTTGCCACCCATTAGTGCGTTACATGTTGTACTCCCTCACCTTTCTGAATGACACTGTCCTGCGGCTCCGAACAGGTGAAACTCCTCCGGAGCATCAGCACAGATACAGTAGGACTCATGACTTAGCTTAAGAAAGTTGATGAAATGCGTTTACTCTTAAGGGGCCAGTGTGCTCCATCAGAAGACGTTGGATCGGGGGGGGGGCGTGTGTCCTCCCACTTCTGTAACTTTCTGAAATCGACATTCACACGCAGTTCACGCTGTGATTGGTCAGCTGTGTGGAGGGGAGAAAGTAGACAGGGTTTGAACTTCTCTCTCTACCCCTCTTTGTCAGCTTTCTGATCTTTTTGATTTCTGACGTACAAACCACTTGTTTTCTGGTATAACTCTGGATAAATACAGGCCCAGAATTAGGTTTATTATTTTAAACCTTCCAGATATCAGTTTTGGCTGCAGATTGAAATCATAATTGAATCTGTTCCTAAATAAACCTTGACACTTTCCCCCTCTTTCTATCTTTCTTTTTTCAACTCTATCTCTTTCTCTTCTTTTCAGCCACCCACTGCACTCACAGATTTACATTATCTCTTTCTCCCTATCGCTCTTTTTCTCTCGCTCTGTGAATACCTTTCCCTTCACATTATTACATTTTCTTTCTTCCTCTATCTCACGTGTGCTCTCTCGCTAACACACATTCTATATCTGAACGTCCATCGTAACCAGATTCAAATCTGTGCAGGCTTTAAGTTGAAACTCTGTGTGTGTTTCTATCAGTTGTTAAGGGCCTCAAACTCCACATATTGTAAAGTTGTGTGTGTGTGTGTGTGTGTGTGATGGCTATCAGCGGTCAGGACCTCAACCCCCCCCCAGATTTCCCCGTTGGCCACCGTGCAGCGTTCCTCTGAGTTTCATCTCCCGCCTTCATCTCTCTCTTCATATTGCTTGCCGTGTTTCTCTTTATCTCATCGGAGACGTTCCTGCATGGATTTTATTTTTTAAATACACTCTGAAATAGTCTCCCTCTCAATTTGGCCTCTGTGAATGGACGAGCTGATCATGTAAACAGATACTCTGATATCTGGACAGAACAGAAAAATGAAGCAGAGTTTTTTCCAAAATATAAATTGAACAAAAATTGATGTCTGTTTAAACAAAATGAGCCACGAATGAGAGTAAATGTGCTTTAATTTCTTAGGAATGTAACTACACTATAAAACGTTTCAGTAGATATGGTGTTTGCTGCTTAAAAAGATTAAGTATGATTTTGTCTTGCGTGAGTGATTGAGACAAGTTCTTGTCTTTGGGTCTCTGAAAGCTGCCACATGTTGGTTTGAAAAGTCACACATAAAAATCGTCAGAGCTGTGATTTAGAGGTCGATTATTGGCTGTTTGAAGTCAAAATAATTTTTTTTTAAATAATCAAATTCAAGTCAATTCTTAGTTATAAGCTTCCCATTTACCGCACACCTTTAACGTAAAGTATTTGTGTTCACATGATTTTTTTTTTCTTGTTTGTTGTATGTCTGTCGGAGGTCTTTAGATTGCTTTGAAAGTACAATCTGTGAAGCAAATGTGCATTTTGATAAAGTGAAGCTACTTAAGGCCTTATTTCTGCTTAAGGCCTCGCTGTGTTTCAAGTGTACTGGTTCGTACTACGTGTTGTCGGACCAAATCCAAGAGCAAAAGTGTTCACACCTGTTCACTCGAAGGCCTGCTGTCAAAGCGTCCTGGCTGCCTCCCGATCTCTCTTTGAGAATGTAAATGACTTGAATCATTAGTCAAGGAGCCGCCGATTCAAGTCTCATCTGGTCAGTTAAAGCTTCGGACTGTCTTTGTTTCGACTGTGTAATTGTTTCCAGAGCAGCTAAGGATGGCAGCAACAGGCAGGTTATAAACTTACAAACGTAGTATTGTCTCGACATGACCTAAGTGTAATGAAAATAGGGAGAAGGGTGATGGCAAACGAGGGCTTCTACACTCCGGTACCGCTTCCTGCACTGCCGTCAGCAGTGAGCGACGCTGTCAGCTGCCAGAAGAGCTCCACAGTGTTAGGATGATATTACTGAACTATTACTATCTGACTATAATATGACCATTACTGTCTTTGACTGGAGAGAAATCTGATGTTCTTACCGATGGTGATCATGGTACTGTAGGTGCTAGCTTAGGTACTTAAATGTAAGTGTGGCAGTTGCTCTGCAGTTGTTCTGCACCGCCTTGTAACTAGGCGGAGGAACAATATAGCAATTGTGATAGTTGTAGGTAAAGTGTATTGATGAAAATGCATCAGTACTAACGGGTATAACGGGTAAACTAAAAGCAGGTTCCCCCAAACTAAATAAAAACAAGAAGCTGTGCAGGACTTTGGGCTGCTTAAAATGTTTTTATATGAATCAGATGTTTCCAAACACAGACAGTCAGTGTGTGAGGAGCTCAGACAGTAAATCTGCCTGACGACAGGCCGTCCTGTCACATGACTGATGGCCAGTTTGACCTCCAATTGACCTGGAAGTTAAACCTCGACCACCTAGTGACCTTCCCAGCATGCTCTATGCCTACACACTCTTAAAATAGTCACACACGTGCGCATACAGAAACACACATACCTCTTCCTTTCAGCTGACAAGCTCTTTAAAAAGCCATCGACCCACTTCGCTGAACTTTACGACATGACACACACACACACACACACACACCTCGTCTGCCATGACAAGCTCTTTAAAACACGATCAAGTCACCCGGCTGAACTTTACGACATGGTTTCATTTCATGTTTATAAGACCCAAACACACACACACACACACACACACACACACACACACACACACGATCACAAGTGTTGCCAGTACATGATAAATATGTCTGTTTGAGTCAAGGTCAAACACACCTCCTTGTCCACTTATACACACTCACATATCCACACACTCATACACAGGCACAGACACAGACACACACACACACAGCAGACAGACATGAAGACATATTTGTCGTCCATCAACATAATGCTTTCCAAGTTTGCGGAACAAATAAATTCTGTCTGCCTGGCTGCTCCTCGCTCTCCCAGCAGCCATCGCTGCAGGCTTCATGCACACAGACAGACACGTGTGTGAGTAAATATAGTGAACATGGTGCATTTGCTTTTGAATAAAAAATCTTCTGTTGGCTTATTTACTATGTTATGAATATAAAAATCAGTGGGTCAATTTTTCTACATATATGTACATCCTCCTGACTAATGACTAGGGCTGAGTATCGAAACTCAATACTGTTTTGGTACTCGCCTCAATGTGTGCGCAGCACTGAGTCCAAACTGAAGTACTGAGAGCTGACAGTGAACGTGTGGTCATGTTCGCAGTCTTGTAAGATGTGATAGATCCCGACTTAAATCAAAGCACTGTTGTACGGCCTCTTGGGTTTAGGCAACGATTTGCATTTGAGATCTTTTGGCTTCTTTTTGTAAAACGAAAAACATGTTCATATTTCTCAAAGTACAGTGAGCTGCTTCAAGTAGTTGCTCCTCTCCTCCTCATTTAGTGTTTGTTCTCCCTGATAAATAAATGACAAACAGCGCGAAAATGATATTCTTTGCCAGATGACAGCCATTTTTCATCTCTAGCCCTAAACAACAACTCCTCCTCCTCTTCTAAAGTGTTTGTCCGCTATCCCTCCATTTCATCCCTCTCCTTCTCTTTACACCCCCCTCTCCCCCTTTTATCCCAAACACTTTTTCGCTTCTTTTTTTTTTTTTTTTTTTGCTCCGGCAAAAATTAATCACCTGTCTTTGTGTGTGTGTGTGTGTGTGTGGCCGGCAGGAAGCCCACAGAGGTTTTTAGCAGCTGATTTATTGCTGAGTTAATTCATAATGGCGTCCGATGGTGATGAGAGGCCGCAGGAAAGTATGGTCGTCACTGTTGTTGTTGAAGGGTGAAAGAAAGAGAGAGAGAATAAACAGAGCAGCTCTTTGATATAAAGTAATAGAGTGGAAAGTGATGGAGGAAAAGCGGAAGTAATGTAATAAAGGAAAGGAGAGACGGATTGTCAGGTACTTTATAGTGTAGTTTTAATCTGAGGTAAAACAGTAAAGGAGGGGATCAGGGAAGAAAGGGATGTCTGTTGGGTAGTTTCCCTCAGTGATCACTGAAGTTCTTTATATTGATCTGAAGGAGTCATGTGAGTGAAATGTCACTTTTAAACAATGAGTTTGTGGGGAAGGAAAATCACTGGAAGTCATCAGGTGATGTCATCCTCAAATTTGCATATTATCATATCTACAAATTGTCATCTCTTAGTGCCAGAAGAAGACTGATCGGTCTTTTCCCGACCAGGTCAGGTCACTTTCATTTATATAGCCCAGTATCACAAATCACAAATTTGCCTCAAGGGGCTTTACAGTCTGTACAGCGTACAGAATAACATGTAGATATTAAATAAAAAACAATCTTATGATTTTGTTAGCTGTTCTGAAACTTTCGATTGTATCACGAGATCTTCCTCAGCAGATGGAGTTTTCCCAGTGGTCGTTGAATTGTAGATGCTCAGATTTCCCTTCTTCTAAGCACTTTAAGGACTTCTCGTCCATGTTGGTTTAAAATTTGAGATTGAAACTTTATCAGTGTTTTAATTAGAGAATTCAAGCGTGCTTGAACAATGTTGCACGACCCTTTAACTTCACTGTACTGGACACTGACGTGACCCAGTATTCAGCACAGTTGGATATGTAGCAAAGGAAGCAACTCTTCCTGTGAAGCGTAGTAAACTAGAAGCATTTCATTATGATGCGATCTCTGTGGACGAGCTAGTGCTGTTAAACAGCTGAGTGAGCTATCATGTTAACAAACACTACAATGACAAGGAAGTATTCTTGAGTTTTGGTGGAGTGTTGGTTTGGAGGGGATTACCACTGCATGCTTGAAAACCCCTGATAGTTCAGTTTGCTTAAACTATACTCGGGATTGAAAGTCGGGAAATCTTAGCTTCTGCTGCATTTGCTTAAATTTTTATTCCCCAAACTTTTAACATTATGTAATACTAAATCGCTGGAGTACCACTTTAAGAATGTGTTTAATTCTTCATATAGTTAACGCTTATGTTTCACATCTTTTTTCTTTCTCTTGGTCTTGTTACGGCCTTATTTGGACACATTGCAAAAGTTCCTGATTTATTTGTTTTTCAAATTTACATACATTTCTACATAATATTTATGGACAGCAGTTGATTTTGTATTATGGTTTTCTGCTCCACTGACACATGCAGTTTTGTCTCGTGCAATAACAAGTCCACTGTGAATCACATTCTGTACATCGTGTCTTTTTTAATTAGATTTATTACATTCTTCTGTTCTTTGCCCTCTGTTCAGGCTGCAGGCTCTGAGGAAGGAGAAGTCGCGGGATGCGGCGCGATCGCGGCGGGGAAAGGAGAACTTTGAGTTTTATGAACTGGCCAAGATGCTGCCGCTGCCGGGCGCCATCACGAGCCAGCTGGACAAGGCTTCCATCATCCGGCTCACCATCAGCTACCTGAAGATGAGAGACTTCGCCAACCAGGGAGACCCACCGTGGAACCTGCGCATGGAGGGGCCGCCGCCCAACACCTCTGTCAAAGGTAGGATGGACATGGACATGGCTGGAGGACAGGGCTGTCTGTAAACTGTTGAAGGAAAGAGTTATTTAGGTTTGTTCAGCAGAAAAACAACCCAAAGACTCTTTAAGGCACCAGGGATCAGTGATTCCTTCACGAATAAATCCCTTTAAGTTTTTCTACCCCTGAACGAGAGAGGTTCAAATGAACTCTTCCTTCATAGTGATGTCATAGCAAAACAATTTCAAGTCCAACAGGGAACCTTTTAATTGATTTCAGTTTCTTCCAAGAAGCCTTGATATTGGGTGCTGTATGGGCTAGTAAAACATACTTTGTCCTTTCTAGTTGCTTCTCGGTTTGTTTTTTTTCAGCATTTTTGGCTTTTCCTCCATTATTTAAAGCAAGAAGCTCACATTTAGGAACCTTCTGAACTTTTGTTCAGAACATTTTATGTACCAAGAAAAGTCCTAATGAAAACCGTTAACACATAATTGAATGAATCTGAACATACAAACAGAAGTGTATCGGCCCACGGTGAGCAGCACTGCAGTGACTGTCTGGCCCTTTAAACTGCTATCAAACAACATGGAAAAGCTGCGGACACACACACACACACACACACACACAGGCGGCTAGCTTCTGCGCTAAGTGATTTTCTGTGAAGGGAACATTAAGCTTTGATGAATTTCTGCCTGGAGTACCAGAGTATACACAGCACTTGTGAATCTAAGTGGAATTTGCCTTTGAAATGGGCCCTTTGTGCGACGCACTTAGAGGAGAAGAGGAGCGTTCGCTTTTAAAAGAGACGTTTGGGCTTGTAGGAATGACCCAAAGATGAAAGAAAATTGCCTGAAATTTCTGCTGGCGAGTGTGTCTTTTATTGTGTGTGTGTGTGTCTGTAAGAACTACAACCACAATATTTACCTGTATGCAGAGCTGTAATGTGTACAAGAGCAAGATTATAGTTCAGTATGTGGGAATAAAAGTAAATGTTTGTGAAGGTGCAATAATGCGTGTGCGTGTGTGCATTTCTACACATAAGCATGTCTCTGAATGTGTGTGTTTGTGTGTGTGTGCGCATATCCTCGCCACACAACAGCAGATGGCATCATTGTCATCAGTGCTTTGAAGAGGCACATGCATTTTAATGAACAGAACAGAAATGTACACACCAAATTAATGTGTGTGTGTGTGTGTGTGTGGTGTGTTGTCTTGGAGCTTGCAGCGTGGTGTGTGTCAGAGAGAATCACACCAAGTTGCATTTTACACTCAGTTGTACCAACAGTTACACACAAACACACACATGTTTGTATTACTATACTTCTGAGGACCATCACTGACACCTACCCTTTAACCTAAATCTAATTCTAATGGGAAATCATTAATGACCAAAATATACAGTCACTGCTGATTGGCTGGCAAGAGTGTGTTAAAATCTTACTTTTCGACACCTCAAACATAGTTCAGGTCAACAGTTTAACAACCACTTAAAATCAGAGCTGGAGGTATTAGACTTCAGGTGACCGTACGAATGCTTCTGCTGTTAGCCGTTAACTGACTGCGAACATGATAGAGGGTATAAACACACACTCTCTGTTCCTTTGGTAAGTGAACATTGTATAAGAAACAGAATGACGTCAAAAATCTGATTCCAGTTGTTTAAAATAATCTTAATGAGAATGACAGCCAGCGAATGGGTCAGATCGCTCGTAGTGATGAACCCAAAGAGGATTATTACCCATCTCTGCAGTTCCCCTCAGCTCTACGGACCGCTTTAGCCTCTTTTAGCTCATTGTTTTAGTATTATGGCCTGCAGCTGTACTGCTGTGGCTCATCAACTTCATTTCAGGCAGCTTTTTTCAGCCAACTAGCTCTGATAAGCCCTCTGTACAGCAAGGTACAAGAGCAAGGTGAGGCCGGTCTCACCTTTATGTATAAATATCACATTCATACACACACAGAAAATGCAATTTAATCAGATTGTCCCTCCTACCTACACATACAGACACATGAAAACACACACAACATGTACAGTACATGATACACACTCTCTCTCTCGACAGGGTTGTGTGTGTGTGTGTGTGTGTGTGTGTGTGTGTTAAGGTTGTCTTCTCTCTCTCCTATTGACTGACTCTAATGAATGAATATCCTCCTCCAGAATACTGTGTGTGTGTGTGTGTGTTGTAGAGTGTTCAGTACAGCAGAGAGGTATTGATTTTGGCCTCTGTGTAGCTGCTCTGCATCGGTTCAGGTAATGAAGATGCTGTGTGTGTGTGTGTGTGTGTGTGTGTGTGGTATTCCTACTGATGACTCCATAGTCTTTCTGTTTGACCCACTGAGAAAATCGTCATTTATGGTGTTTTCCTCTTCTTCTCTCCCCCTTTTATTAATTTTCCTTTTCTCATGACTTCATCTTCTCGTTTATTTTTTCTCTCTTCTTCCTTTCCTCTCTTTCTCATCCTTTCTTACTAGCTATAGTCACTTTCTCTCTCTCTCTTCCTATATCCCTTTTCCAGTGCTCCTCCCATCTTTTTATGTCTATATTTCCTTATTTCTCTTTTAGTTCTGCAATTATCAACTGTGTTACTTTTCAATTCATCTTAATTTCAAAATGTCAAAAATTATGTTTTTGCATTTATGAAGAAGAAACCGGAATATGTTTGTGATTTTTTTACATGATAAATGACAATTACAATTATTCAAAAATCAGATTTACAATCTGTTTGATCGACTAATCACACAGTAGACATATAATTTCAGCAATACATATTAATACAAATTAACTTGTTTTTATGGCTCACAGGTTCAACATGCTTTACAGTAGGAGAGAAACAGTAAAGTGTTCTGAGACAGGAGGAAAAATAAATGAAATGTAAATAATAATAATAATAATGATAAGAAGAAGAAAATGAGAAACAGACGGGTGAAATTGTGTGTGTGTTTGTTGTTGCTCCTGTGACTTTCCAAACAGAGTTCTGGTGGGGAGGTGCTGGTAATTAAATGAAGCGCTCCTCTGTAGGAGCAGCTATCAGAGCTGAAGCTGTTTGACCTCCAGTCTGTTGATTCATTATCACAGTGTGTGTGTGTGTGTGTGTGTGTGTTCTCCCGTCTCAACTCATTTCACCTCCTTACCTCCGCCCCCCTCCTCCTTCTCTGCTCTCTCTCCTCCTTCTCCCTATTTATCTTTTTCATCCCCTTCAACTCGTCTTCGACTTGTCTTCCTCTCCACTCCTCTCGTTTTCCTTCCTTTGTTCATGTCTCCTCTCTTCCTCTTAGATCCTGTCCTCCCGGCTCATCATGAGCCTCTTCTTTTCTTCCTCATGTCTATCCTCTCTGCCTCTCCCCTCTCCCCTCTCTCCTCCTTCTCTTTCTCATGTCTTCATACTGTTCTCCCTTCATTCTTCGTACTTACATCTTTCACTATCTTCCTTCCTCTTCTCTCAGTGCCCTTTTCATTCTTTCACCTTTTCACTTCCTCCCCGCTTTCTCCTTTTCCCCTCCTC
This sequence comes from Siniperca chuatsi, assembly GCF_020085105.1. Lineage (NCBI taxonomy): Eukaryota > Metazoa > Chordata > Actinopteri > Centrarchiformes > Sinipercidae > Siniperca > Siniperca chuatsi. Next base: position 27,511,244 of record NC_058056.1, read on the forward strand.
CTCTGGTCCTCCAGTCCTCTCCTGTTCTCCTCTTCCTGTTCCCCTCCTGTCTCTCTCATCTTCTTCCTAACTTCCTCTCCCTCACCTCCTGCATCTCCCTTTGTCTCCCTCCTTCTTCTTCTGTCCCCTCTTCCTTTCCTTTTCCTTCCCCCTCCTGTCCTCCTCTTCTTCGCCCCCCATCTTCATAATGTCCTTTCCCTTTTCTCATCTCCATCTTCTCCTCCTCCCCTCATCTTCTTCCTCCTTTCTCTTCCTCGCACCCTCCTCCACCTTTCCTCTTCGTAACTTCCTCCTGCTCTCCTCCTTCTCCTCCTTCTCCTCCTCCCCCGTTGACCTTTGCAGTAATTGACCCATCAGTTGCTCTTCTACAGTTTAGTGTTGGAGGTTTTGACTTCCTGTCAGAGAGTCTCCACATCTGCTGCAGGACGCCACACAAACAACCATGACCTTTGGAGCATCCTGACACCCAGCCTCTGTGTGTGTGTGTGTGTGTGTGTGTGTGTGTGTGTTTATACGACTGACTGCTCACCATTTCAGTGTGTGACTGAATGTTGGTTGAAGTGTCTGTGTGAATTTACGGCTGTGTGTGTGGTTGCACATGTGCATACAGTTTGTGTGTCCAATAGTGTGTGTATGAGAGTGTTTCAGCTTCTGTGTGTCTGTCTGACAGTCTGTTGCGTCTGTGGATGTGTGTGTGTGTGTGTGTGTGTGTGTGTGTGTGTGTGTGTGTGTGTGACCCCCTCCAACACCTGGCTATTCATTATGCATGCAGAGAGCAGCAGACACCAAAATGCCACACTTCATGAGCCAGTCTACAATCAAGACACACACACTCACTGTATACACACAAACAAACAACTTCACACACACGCTCTCTCACACACTCTCACACACTCCTATATACAAGTTTTACACATTCTTTACTCTCACAAATACAAACATGTACATATTAAGAACACACATGCATACCTGCATAAATGCAAAGTGAGCACACACGATGTAAACACACACACACACAGACACACACACAGTGCGTCATTCATATCTGCTGCTTTACATTCTGTATAAATATCTTCTCTCTCGGTTATTAAAATATAAGTTATGGCATTTTTTATAAGACCCACAAACCTATTTATGGCTCAGTACAGGAGCCCATGAGGCAGAAGGTGGGATTTAGCATGGGGTGTGTGTGTGTGTGTGTGTTTGTGTGTTTGTGGGGGGGTGGATGTGTGCTCAGGGTCATTTCATGTTGTTTTTAATGTGAAAATATTTAAGAACCAGTTTATGATTATTAATGTATGTAAATGTTGAGGGTGTGCAGATTTAATAACGCAGCTTTAACTTTTGGAACCAAAAGTCAATTTCTAATATCAGATAAAGTGTATCTTAATATTAATAACTGACTTAATAATTAATAATGTGTTTGGAAGTTTGGTCACTCAAAGCAGAAAGTGGTAACAAACTTGGTACTTAAGAGCCAAGGCTTAAGTTTTAAGATTGGACAAAATAAGGACTTTGTCCAGTCGCATTCTGTTAGTGGCACTTACAAAACATATATATTTTGGGCCTCTAAAACTGTATTTTTGGGAAGCTATGCTAGCTCATGATGCTACAGTGGCTTCCTGTTTACATGCTTTTGATTGGACAGTAAGAACTCAGGAAGGACTTTACGTTCAAACGTAAAACCTAATGGATTTATGAATATCTGGTGCAACCCCAAACCAGAGCACTTAGGGTTTCATGTCGGGGGGTGGGAGGTGTTGTCCATCATCCTTCTCACTCCTGCCTCCACTGTGAGGTCCAGAGAGCGTCCCACGGCCGTTTGTCCAGTCTCTTCCTGTTACTGCCCCAGCAGGCCACTGCGTACAAGATGGCTGACCACCACATAGTCATTATAGCAGTTAGCTCATTTCCATCATACTGACAGAACAAATATCACAAAAAGCAATACACAGTTTAAGTCTGAACCTAGCATGAGCTCCTCCCCCCAAAGAGAAATGTTGCTGCAGCTGATATCTTATAGCGACAGCTACAGGTCAGAAATCCTGTTGTTAAACATCGTCTACATTTTACAATGATGTTATTTGAGTCCTTGTGTACTAAAAAGTGTGTTTTTATGTGTGTGTGTTCCCATCCACTTAGCATTACATACAGCCAGACTGCCGTTTTATACAAAATCAACCTCCTGCTTAGTGAGACTGTAAGCACTGAGAGAGAGAGAGAGAGAGCAGGAATAAAAGAGGAGCATCAGAGGAGAGTGACTGAGTAGAAAAATGAGAGGGATAAAGACGAGACGGGGGAGAAAGAGAGAAAAATAAACGAGACAGTCAATTAGAGAGACAGAGGCTATCAGTGAGGCTGAGAGAGAGAGGCAGAGAGACAGAGAGGGAGAGCAGCGGGAGTCTCGTCTCGTTATGATCCATCTCATCTCTTTGTACCAGCTGACGTTTTTATGATGCGGCCTGCTGGCTGGGCTAATGGCTTCCTCCATTATACTGAGGGAACACAGTGACCCCGACACCCGGATAAACACAGCGCTCACATCAAACCCCTCCCACCTCCCCAACCCAGCCTGCAGTCCGGCTGTGATTCAGTGCTGCCAGACTGAACTGAGCTGTGCTCGTTTCAAAGGCAGACTGAGAGGAGGTGGAGACGGGGACGGGGGGGTTAGGTGCTCTGCAAGGACTGAACTTGAAAATGAAAACAAACTCTTGTTGCTTGGCTGATGTTTTACTGAGTTCTTAAGCCAATACAGAGATCCCTCCTCACTTGCTCTTCCTGAGGTTTCTTCCATTTTTCCCCGTTAAAGGGTTTTTTGGGGGGAGTTTTTCCTTATCCGAAGGACAGAGGCTGTCGTATGCTGTACAGATTGTAAAGTCCCTTGAAGCTAATTTGGTATTTGTGATATTAGGCTATATAAATAAAATTGACTTGACTTAAGTAGCTGTTATAAAGCTTTTGATCATATCACACGATCTTCATCATGGAGTTTGCTCAGTTGTCGTAGAATTGTACTGTGCATGTTTGAATTTCCTTCATCAGAGGACTGCTCGTCCATCTTGACTGAAGAGTCAAGCATCGTGCCCTTGGTTTTTCTTCTCGACTCTGTTGGCAAAGAGTGATGATGCATGTTTGGGCACATTGGAATCAGAACAATATATTAATCAGAATCTGATGACAGTGCTTGGATTTAACCTTGATTGTTGCATATTTAGTCACAAATATTAAATATTAGAGAGAAATCCTTAAGGTTCAAAACCAAGTTGCTTTGAATAAAAAAAACTAATTGCAACATTTAAATTAAATAATTCATATTATTAAGAGATATGTATTGTCATGCACAAACTTTATTTTGCAAAAGCAGATTTCTGAGTTCAAGAATGAATCTGAATATTCAAAATACAACATTAGTAAATCTGTCATTATGTAGTCAGATATAGTTTTTCAGTGTATACTCGCTAAAATGGAGATTTAAGACATCAGTGTCGTCTCAGGTTGTTTACATATTTTTAGCCAGACAAGTGCTTTGTTTTTGTCTAGTTAGTCTTGAATACTTGTCATACCCAAAAGATAAAAGAACGTTGTCAACGTAGTGTAACCTCTTCAGCCCTGTTAAAGCCACCAGTGTCGATCATTATGGGTGCTGTGATGTGTGGACGAGCATTCTTCAAACCCACAAAAGTTCAGAATACCATTTAGAATATATTTATTTGATGTAATGTTGCAGCCATAAAGCAAACAGTGTCTTACAATGTAAGTATCACAATGCCTCAAAATAGTGTTGGAACTTGCAGAAAGTGCACGTTTTATGTAACGATGTCATACACTGTAAACATGTATATTTTTTTCAAATCAAGGTTTTGGAGGTAACGAACCAAAATGTTGAGGTTTTCACCTGACACACAGTACGCAGCGTTTTAAGAGGTGTGTTGATCTAGATTTGCGTTGACAGATCATGAGGCACTGCAGCTAACAGCCTGATGTTTCTGTCTGTAAGCTAACCACCCTGATCTCCCTCCAGCTGTTAAATTCAGGTTAGTTGTCATTTAACAGCAGGATCATCTTCCCACTGATGTTTGATAACAACAACACGACTCCTGTCCTAAACTAAAGCACAGTGGGGCTGAATGCAAGCATATGAAACACAGAGCCTCTATTATTTGGACTACATCATGTACACATTGGAAGATAATTATTATTTCCTTCCCAAAGACCCCCCATCCTGTTGTAATCACTTCAGCCTTTTACCCACAGATCTCATCTTAAACCTGAGAAGAGGCGAGCGCGGCAGCTGCTGCTGCTTCACATAATAAACTTGTCAACGCTGCTTCGTCCCTCTCGCTGTAGAAACCTGTGGTGTTGCTGTCGGCCCCCTGGCTAAGCCCCGCTCTGCTCTGCAGCAGAGACGCCGCTCCGTCCGCCGGCTAAAACCGCTAGCAGTGCATGCTCGCACTTAATAAATGGAAAGTAATTTGGCCAGCTGTGAGTGTGAGATGTTTTGATTCCCCAGTCGCAGTGTAAAGAAAAATGGAATGACAGAGGGAGAGGGAAACAGCAGTAATTATAAAACTAATTACCAAATGCTGATGATGCCCATAGGCTTTGCATAACTAAATTTAGACGAGGAAATTGCTTTCGGCTGCAGACGTAGCTGCTGGGCGTTTCGTACATTTTTTTTTTCCTCTCCCTCTCTCTCGTCCTGCATGCTGTCACACACTCGCACACCAAAGAGGAAAAAATAATTACTCGAACACCTTTTTTTCCCCTCTATCTTTTTTCTTTATTTTGTTGGCAAACACAAAACAGCTCCGGGAAGTGTTGTTGTCCAACAATGTGTTGTAATGACAGAAAATATAGTTGCTTGTTTCTGTTTACCCCCCTGAAAGACATTACAATTAACTAGAACATGGGGATGCTCAGAGAGAGAGCGAGAGTCATTCACTTATTGAATCAGGCTGTTTCTCTCTGCGGGTTTGCATATGAAATTACGTGTTTTTGTCTCGAGTGTCTACATGGATTTGTACACAGCTGAGTTGTGATTTTCCTCGGCAGTGATCGCGGCGAAGCAGTCGGCTGTCTGTTGTAGTTTCAGTTAGACCACACTTTGATCAGTCCAGTCTGCTTTTATCCATTATAACTGTCTTTCTGTTCACAATGATGTAACTTAAGAAGTGTTCGGATTAGAGCTTTGTGATTGGCTGAATTGAAATAATCTGCAGGAAAGTGTCTGGCCCAGTGGTAGGGAACGTACCTGGTCATTTTTGGCAAATTTCAATCACTGTGCTGTGCCATGAGCAACCTGAGATGGAGATGATAGATGAAAGAGATGATTCATTTTAAGGGTTTTTAAAGCACGTCAGGAACCGGTTTCCCGGTTCGAGTACGGCCGGGGACCCTTGTTACATCCCTGTCTTCCTCATTTCCTTTCATGTCTCTACTGTCTGTAATAAAGGCATAAAAAAGTAAATAAAGTTAAATAATTTAGGAGTTGTTTCATTCAGTTCCAGATGATTTTCAGTGTGCTGTAGTGATGTTCGGATTATCAGACTGTAGATGTCTTTTAGAGAGCTCTGGAAGTCTTTGAAGTAAGTGTTGCAGGTGTCATTTACAGTGTTTAGAGGAGATTTCAAGCGTATTTTAAGGACACTATGTTTTTTACATGGATATTATGTCTTTTTAAAGAGTTCTAGATGTCTTTAAGGGGTTGCAGGAGTGTTTAAGACAGTTCCAATTGTTTTTCAAGGTGCTCTTGGGATGTTTACAGGGATTATAGGAGTGTTTGAGACAGTTCTTGGGGCCTTTTACAGAGGTGTCATTTACAGGGTTATGAGTTATTTAAAAGAGTTCTAGGGCTCTTTCAAGGAACTCTACATTGATTACACACAGGTGTTGCTTAGGAGAGTTCCAGGCATTTTTCATTAGGGTCAAGGGATGTTTACAGGGCTTTTTTGTGTCTTTCAGGCAGTTCAAGGGATTTGTGAAGGGTGGCAGTGGTCATTCGAGAGGTCTTAGAAGAGGTTCTGGTGTTTTGAGTGAATTTAAAGGATGCATGAGTGGGTTCCAGGGGCCCTTGAGAGGGTTTTAGGTGTCTTTAGGTGGTTCAAGGTATCGGTAAGGAGTGTGGGAGATCTTTAGAGTCTTGAATTGCTAATTGAAGATGAACAATGAAAACATCCTGGTCATGAAAGAATTGTAGAGACTCACACCATTGTTGATAGACAGTATGTAAGGGATAATGTAATTAACCCCGTCAGGGTGATGCAGGACTAGAATCACCCTGTCGGGGTTAATTTCGCAATAATGACCGGTTCGCTTATCCTGCTTATTATACGGATGCTTACTAAAAAATACTAAAAAAAATCTATAATTTGACACCGAATATTGATTTAATTGATTTAAAAATGATTCTAAAACATTTTTTTTGCCACAGGACTTCTTTCTGCGGATTGATATGATTGGACTCGAGAGTCTATGATCAGAACTGCGCCCATAGCAGCGACCTGCTCTTCAGAAATAACAGACCGTAGAAGGCCGTAATTGACCAATCAGAATCGAGTATTCAACAAAGCCGTGTAATAAATAAATATATTTTTGGTTTGTTTGTTAATGTAACCTTCTTTCCCATCAGGCCTGTCATTTTCTGTTTCCAGGAAATCCCACAGTCATTGGAATCACTTTGTATTAATCATAGTGAGACTCTTGTGAAGGACGTTTACCCATTAGAGCTGATGTCCTTACTAACCCAGTTATACATCTAATGTCCTTTTCTAATCTGTTTATCCAGCTTTTTCTCCATACCAGACAAATGGGACATTACTGGCTTATGTACTGCACACTGTAAGGCCCTCAGCAGTCAATCATCCACTCTAATATTCAGAAAGGCAAGCTTTGACACTGAATTAAAACCGACATGAAAAGCGTGTGTTGAACAAAGTAAAGTATTTCCAATCAGGTGTAATTGGCTTGTCGGAGCCAGCGGTGATATATGTTGGTAATTAGTTAAGCGGCCTGAGTTTGTCTCAAAGGGTGTTTTTTATTTTTTAATTATTTTTTTCCCCTTCCTCCTACAGCTGATCGTGAATCAAAATGTCAGAATAAACTGGGGAATAAGGAGCTTTTTAAAGAGCTGCAGCACCGATTGCCAATACACATGATTGGACGGGACGGGAGTTGAGGGAGTAGGCAGGGATGTGGATAACCACCAATAAATATAGAAATGTAGTTACCATGGAATTTGTGTATGTGCCAATAGTGGGAGGAGGTCACAATATACACACTACTTAACAGACTACACACACTGACATGATAAAACCCTATAAAGGCCTAAAATTGTGATTTGTTGAATGACTTTATAGTTCCCTGAAAGGTTGAGAAACATTTACTTCACATGTGAAGCAACCAGAAAATGTAGAATGTAAAATATAAATGTGTTCCCAGACTTGGGAGTAATCAATTGTGCAGAATTGTGCAGAGGAAAATTAAGGAAATGAACTACAAACAGTCGGAATATTTCATTAATTTGGGAGTCGTCCTGTTGCAAAACAAAGTTCTCTAATTAGGACTGTAGCATTTGTGAACAAGAGTATTCTCTGAGTTCAACCAAGATCCAGCAAGTATGTGAAATACTTCTAAGTGTGGAATTAGAAGGTGGCCACCATAATCAGGGCTCTTAATGGAGATTACAGGAGGAAGTACTTGCTACTTGATTTTGAAGCAATTTTTACAACTTGACATAGTCATTAAAATCTAGTTTATGCTGGAAAACAAAGTCGGTTTCATATTGCGGAGACATTTACAGAAATGTAATTTGAATTTTTTATTTGGTCATTTAATTCACTGTGTTTGGTGGCAAGAAAATGCGTGATTGGAATTATGTTGAAGTTAACTGAATATCACTGACTGATTAGTGTGAGGTGTTTTGTGATTGTGATGTTTTCAGGGTCGCCATAATCGGACTAACTGTAAAGGGTTATTTCTTATGGGATCACTTAAGACACCTATTATGCTATTACAGGAAAACCTTACTTTAATAGCTTGAAATAATCATTAAGTTTAAAGGTTGATAAATAATAAATAATACAACTTTATTTATAGAGCACTTATCAAAACAAAGTACAAAGTGCTTCACAACAAGAGAAATAAAATACCGCAGTGACTGATGAGATATAAAGAAATAAAACACATAAAATACACAAAAGCAATAAAATAAACAGCCAGTTCAGGTAAAATCAGGATCTGCTTTCAGATAAAAATGTGTTTTGAGACGAGACTTAAAAAAAGACTCTGACTCAGACAGCCTGATGTCTTCGGGCAGGTTGTTCCAGAGCCTCGGGGCCCTGATGGCAAAAGCTCTGTCCCCCTTAGTTTCCATCCTGGACTCAGGAACAGACAGGAGACCCCTGCCCAAAGATCTCAGACTACGTGAAGGTTCATAAGGGATTACAAGGTCTAAAATATAATCTGGAGCCATGAAGAGCCTTAAAAGTAATCAACAAGATCTTAAAATCAATCCTGAAACAAACAGGGAGCCGATGTAAAGAGGCTGAACCAGGTGTGATGTGGTCGCACCTCTCGGTCCTGGTTTACAGCCGAGCAGCTGAGTCCTGTACAGTCTGCAGTCTGTCAGAGTTTTTAGATTAAGACGAGTGAACAGGCTGTTACAGTAATCGAGGCGTGAGGAGATAAAAGCATGAACAACAGTTTCTGCATCACTAAGATTTAAATAGATCGTATTTTTGCAATTTTTCTGAGGAGATAAAAACATGATTGGACAAGCTTAGTGATATGTTGCTAAACTTATATTGATATTCTATATTTTTCTTATTGTCAACAAATCTCATATGCAGTCAAACCAGCAGTGAATGTATCCACTAACAAGTTGTGTGTGTGTGTGTGTGTGTGTGTGTGTCACAGCCTGATATATCTTCTTCCTCTGTGCCATAGAGCTCCGTTGTTGTCCAAAAAGTTTATTCTGACTCAGTCCCACACACACCGTCCTGCTGCCCCAAACACTCACTACAGCACCACATGTGGATTCATCCGCCGCAGAAAATAGTCCCCGACAGATGCACTGTTTCCTCCTGTTTGAGTAATGTTTGATAAAAACTACAATGATCAGCTGTTTAGGAAATCACTGAGCCTTTTTTATATTATTATTATTATTATATTTGTGTTTTTAAAGATTTGCGTCTTCAGAAGAAAACCATGGGCTTGGAGCTGAGAGCCGCAGACAGGAAGTCAAAGTATTGAGAGATGGATTAACACATTCTGAATTTGGGTTAAAATTAAGTTAAGTTAAAGAAATATGTGATATCACTTACTGCAATAACAATCTGACAAATTTTATAGTGATTTGATGTTAAAAGACAAATTCCTGCACATTCAGTATACCATCATTCTAACGACATACTGTGAAGTCAGGAAGGATGTGTAATGTCACATTGGAAGATCCAGTGAATCGTCTGCAAGAGTCCTGCTCAGCACTGTTATTACCTTGTTTACTGCCTGTCACACACACACACACACACACACACACACACACACACACACACACACACAAGAAAAGATAAACATGTGGGGGCATACACATAGATAAATGTATAGACTCTGACCCATGATGTGCAGTTATATAACGTGAGCACACACACACACACACACACTGCTGCGCTCTCAGATCGAAACCAATGGATTGAATGGATTTTTACAATTTAAAATGTAACAGGGGAGAGTTGGAGGACACAGAGAGAGAGAGAGAGATGAATGAATCAGAAAGAGAGAGAGAATTAGATCAATCGGAGATGGAGAGAGAGAGGGCGGTCGAGCTTGTGTTTGCTGGGCCGTGAAGCATTCAGCTGTACCGCCATTTGAACGCTCCGTTAGCAGTCGAGCCATTTCTTAATAACACTCATAACTGCTCTCTGAAACACTCCTCCTCCCATCCCTCCATCTGTCTCTGCCTCTGTCCCTCCATCTCATCCACATCCTTCATCTCTGTTTCCATCTTTATGCTTTCATTCCTCTATCCCCCGTTTCTATCCTTCCATCACTCCTCTATCTCACGTTCAGACCAGCATCAGCAATGCATGAATCTCGGCTTTGTTTGGGTTTGTACCTCTTAAAATGGGAGTGGTAAGGTTCATTAAATGTTCTGCACTATAGAGCACCTTTCACGAGCAGAGCGGTTCAGTGAGGCTAAATACAGTTTTTTGTGGAAAAGAAAAGATACAGTTTGTGGAAAAACTGATGTGTTGCTCCTGTGTTGTTCCATTCATACACTTCTTCAAAGGTGTTCAGGTGTGAGGCTTTATATTTTTTATTTCCTTGATAGCATTTCCTATGTTTTCATTTCAAATGCATCATAATCTGGACCAGACTCTGCAGCAGTCTTAACTGGCCACAAAATGACTGTAATCATTTTCAGTATCTGTTTTTGTAGAAGTTAAAATGCTCATACTTGGTCTCGACTCAGCTGGATTAAAATGTTCACAAAGTTATTTTTTTCATTGATGATTAAAACTAAAACTTTTGTCAAGTAAAAATGGACTAAATTGATAGATATAAAGTGCATATTCCTGATAGATTACACTGCAACACGAACTTTTTAATTCTACACTCATGTTCGTCAACACAGAGCGCAAAACCATCTCCTCTGTGATCATTTTCCGAAGTTGTAAAATCCTCTCTCATAGTATTATGAACCGCTGTGCACTGTTTTGGACATCCTGGCTTTCATTTGTCTCACCTGTACCTGTAGCAACACGCCCACACTAACGCAGACCCTTAGGCTTTTTTAACACAGTGCTATTTTCAGTCTGAACGCCAATTTCATCTCTATCCCTTTCACGCTGTCCCATTTTCTTACTGTCAACAAATCTGATGAAAAGTCCTAAATTGTATTAATCCACTGCTGAAAATAGTCCCCATTTCTGGCTGTTTGTTTACTAAAAACTACAGCGAGCAGCTGTTTTAGGAAATTACTGAGGCTTTAAAAAAAAAAATTATGTATTTGTGAGCTGTATTTAAAGAGTTATGTCTTCAGTGGGAACCAATGGGCTGGAAGCTGAGCTCCACAGACATGAAGTCAGACAGTATTGAGAGACGGACTAACACATTGTTGGTTTGGGTTTTGTTGACAATAAGAAACACTGAATACGCCAGCCTTATCCTTTAAATCTTCACCCTTTACATCTGTTTCACTCTGCATAAACACACACATTAATTCTTTGCCGATCAGTGCCACTTAGCCCTATCTCTGATTAGCATGTCTATGGGTTTTCCCAGCCACAGCTAGCGCCAGCTAATTAGCATGAACACACACACTGACAGTATCTGAAAGTACTGCTGTGCTGCTTCTGGAAATCTTTCTCTTATTGAAGCTGTCTTACTCTGCCCACCATCCTCGCACCCTTCCTTCCTTCCTTCCGTCTTCCTACCGCCTTGCTCTCCTTTCTGTTTCTTTTGTCCCTCTTTCCTTTATTCCCTCCATCCATTCTCCTTTCTGTCTTAACTCCTTTCACTTTCTTTTTCCTCCACTTTTCTCCCTTTCACGTCCTACTTCCTGCACTTTTTCTTTTTCTTTACCCATTTCTCCCTCTTTTCCTCCTCCATCCTTGCATCCTTCCCTAACTCCCTTATCCCCTCCCTCCCCTCCCTCCTTTATGTCTTCCTTTTCAAACCAAAGACAATCTGCTGCGGACTAATTACAGCTGTTGTTTAACTACAACACTGGAAATCTTCTGTTGTATATTAACATAGTGAAGATGAAAAAAAAATGTTGCTTTGAGGCTAAAAGCGTAGAAAGTTCATTTTGAAGCCATCTGTCCCTCAGGACGCTGATTAATTTGTTGCCGGCTGCCTGTCACTCAAACCGTTTGATCTGCACTCTTACTAATTGATTTTTTAATATTTTTTAAAGAGGAAAAAAACAAGAGCTAAATTGACTTTGATGAAGTTGTTGATCATAAGAACTTTTTATTTTTTTAAGTAGCAGTACGTTTAGTCTCAGCTGAATCAGAGAAAAAGGGTAAATATGGTAGATCTGCTTTTCTGATATCTCAGAAAATCTTTCTTGCTCATATTGTCTGAATTTGACCAATTATTTCCCCTCCGAGTTTTATTCTCTCGGGGTCAAGAAGCTTGTGATATAAAAATATCATAGCCTCCCACAGCAGCTTAAAGCTGCATTCACAGCCAACATATTTTAATGGGTCTGAACTCAGCTTTCACATGCAAAAATGTTAGAAACTTCTGATTTAGCAGTTTCACAAATCTTCAGTCTTGATTACAAGCAGCTATCTTGCCCTGTCGAACTTCGTTGTGACAACGTCGTGTTCCCAGATCTCAGCAACCACTGTGGTGAGGACAATGTTTTCCTAACAGATGGTGGACAAAATGGACAAAACAGTCTCTCTTAGGAACTTTACTGGAAGGGTGGCGTATTTGCACGCTCTAGCAGGTAGATAGTTGTGTTTGTGTTCACCAAATTTTCTGTGTGAACCAGAACTGGGCTAACTGGGCTGACTGGGCTGGTGTTCCAGATGTTTCTTCGGAAAAACCTGGTACGAAGAGGCAGTGTGAAAGAGAATGAATCAGCTGTGTAAATTACACTTAGCTAACTGCACACCTACTGATTTTTCAAATAACTTTTCAAATACTAACTGGGCACTCAAACTGTGAAGGAGAGGCGGAAGGGAAAGGAGCCTGTTTTTTACGTTGAGACGTGTAAAATGAACAGAGGACCAAAATAACCTAGAAATGTCCCCAGTCTGGTCTGTCACATGAAAAATGAATAAGCCTTGGATTTTAATAGCAGTAGTGGATGTTTTTGCGCAGAGACCGGCAAGAAAAAGAAGACCAGGTTTAAGGTAAGACAGTTAAGTCTTACTGTGAGTTCATGTCTATGCCTGGTTTATTTGCGAAACACTTTGGTAGACTTTCTGATTAATGCCGATTGATAAATATTAGGTCCTATATAATGTTATAACAAATCTCAATTTAAGACCAACTATCGACGAGGCCAAAGTCAGAAGTGAAAATATCAGATTTATAGTCATTTCTTTCTGTTCAGACAAGAAGCAGATCAGCTGAAACCAGCACAATAGAAGTGGATATGAAATATATCATTTCTCAGTTTTGTCACAGTGTTGCATCACTCAGAAACATTGCTACTGTCACACACACACACACACACACACACACACACACACACATGCCCACATGCCCACAGCACGAATTTCAATACATAAAAACAAAGCGTTTCAGAGAAGAGACTGACTGATTATGATGCTTCTGCCAAAGATCCTCCGGTTTATGTGTGTGTGTGTTTGTGTGTGTGTGTGTGTGTGTTGTAGCAGGTCAGAAGACTCATGTTCTCTTCATTAACAGCCTCGGTTTCACTCTTTCTTCCACACTCCCACACACACACACACACACACACACACACTCATACAAACTGATAGCATTGCTGTTGCAAGACTAATGAGAGCTTTGTGACTGTGTGTGTGTGTGTGTGTGTGTGTGTGTGTGCAGGACCTGATTTTATTAAATGATATCAACATCAAGGCTCCTGTTTGAAGTTTAACTTCCCTTTTTGTTCTCTCTCTCTCTCTCTCTCTCTCTCTCTCTACCCACCAACACACACACTTTATGGTTGTACTTTGTAAGTTTCTGTGTGTGAGAGAATTTATTGCAGCGTTATCAACCCTCTGCATCACTTCTGAACTTGTGTGTGTGTGTGTTTCCTATCAGTGCTGTGTGTCAGTGCGGGGATGAGAACCATACATCATAGTTCTACTGTACCAGATAGCTTATCTCTCTCTCTCTCTCACACACACACACACACACACACACACACACACACACACACACACACACACACTAACAGATATTGTTTTGGAAAATAATTGGCAGGGTTTACATTAATACAACTGAAAAACAGCTGAAGTTTTGGCCTGATTCTACAACCATTTTGGATTTAAAATTAGGCTTAATCTGTGCAGTGTACACACATCTTAAAGCTTTGTTGTGAGGTGTAAATAAACAAAAATTAATCAATAGATAAAAACAATTCTGTTTTCCTGTTTTCCTCCCACGTGGTTCTCATATACCCGAAGCTTTTTGTCTTTCCTCCTGTCCCTTGAACAGACCACTGGTGGCATTTCTGCTGTCAGCCTGGTGAAGACACTTGGCTTTTGTCTGCTGGTTCTAAGGACACAGACTCAGAGTAGGTGTAGATTGAACAGATGGACACTTGAGTTGAGCCGATGCTCCGCTGACCTCTTCTATCTGGTGTGAAGTCTGGGTGACAGAAGGAGACCTGTAGAAAGTGTAAATCAGAAGCAGTGCTGCAGCTTCCATTTTCCTCTCTGAAACGTGGCGTTCATTAATGACATTCTGCTACAAGTACAGTGTTGTTAATGACGCTCCCTCACACTCACAGTTTAATCACAACCGCTGTGTGTCTCTTTAATGACACTCCCTATTGGGTGACAATCTGTTGCATTAACACACACACACACACACACACACACACAGTGGATTGCGGCTATATATAGCAGCATTTGAAGGTATTATTTTGCGTGTTTTGATCCCGATCGCAGCTGAACTAAGGAGCGTTACATCAGTCTGACTATCTAAAGGCTATCTTTGATCCGGAGTGAGATATCTCAACAACTACAGGACAGATTAACGTGAAATTTGTGGTGGATATTTATGGTCCCCAGAGGATGAATCGTAATGATTTTGGTGAGCCCCTGACCTTTTCTCTAGTGCCACCAGCAGGATGAAATATCCAGAAATATCCAGAAAAACCTAAATGTCACGGGCGAACCCTTCAGATTTTAACGACCTCATAGCCTTTCTTCTAGCACCACCCTCAGGATAAAAGTAACATTTTTATGTCTATTATGCATGTATAGACTCAAAATCAGAAACTGCATAAACGCTTAATAATACTTAAACACTTTGAAGAAGTGATGTAGAAGATGTTAGTGCTCCACTGTAGTGATGTTGAATCATTAACAGTCAGTGTAAGATGTTCCCTGGTTCAGTATCGACGGATCATAATTCTTTTCTGTTTCTCTGATAGGAAGCAGTGACACAGATCAGATGGTGTTGTGTTGAAAAATGGTTTTGTGGGTTATTTACTTATTTAGGTTTTATCTCAGTCTGATGCAGGCAGCAGATATCAGCTGCATTTACAGCAAAACAGATACTACGCGCACACACACACACACACACACACACTGTTTTCTACTGCAACTCCACCTGTTCTCTATACTCTCTACTGCATTCTGTCTGTTCTTCACCGAGGCGCTTTCTCCGTCTACCTCTCTACTTTCTTTTTTGTCTGTCTGTTTTTGTTTTATCATGGTTTTGAGAATCTTTTTCTATTTTTTTTTTTTTTTACTATGTTCTCTTCTATTTCCAAAGTCTTTCTCTGTCCTTCTTTCCCCATTTCCTTGATTTCATGGCAGAAGTATATGTGTGTGTGTGTGTCTGTGTGTGTGTGCTCACGCTGTCGAGCTACAGTGCTAATCGATTAACGCCAACATGTCTGAACCAGCATCGCATTAGTCAACGTCACACACCGCCACCTACACAAAAGTGTGTGTGTGTGTGTGTGTCTGTCTGTGTGAGTGTGCAGCGTAGTTAAGCGTGAGGGCCTGCAGGTGATTACATTCCTTTAGGATATGAAAGAGAGAGGGGAAAGAATCGTAAAGAAAGAGGAAAGAAATATTAGTGACGGGAGAGAAAAAGAAAAGTATAAGATAGAGAAAACAGAGGAAGCAAACAAGAACGGAAAGTAAGAGAGTGAGTGATGCAGAGCTGGGATTATAATTTTGTTCCACTACAGCTCCACATAATCTCAGTGTACCAATATCTAATTTGTTAGTTATTAATTATTAATAATCATTCATTAATTTGTTACACATTTAAAAATCTATTACCAATTGCATTTACATTTCTTATATTTCTATCCATTAACATTACAATTATAAATCTAAAGACTGAAGAAGTGTATCAAAGGGGTTCTTCAGCACTGTAATATTACCCCCAGCATAGCCGGATCAATCTGAAAACTCCTATGAACTCCTTCTTCTGTCGGTCTCGATGCAATGTGTACGGTTTTTATGTTATGTGTGGTAATTTAAATAAACATAAATTATTGGCAATAGGCAACAAGTTAGCACAAATCTGAAATAATGAAGGTATTGAAACTAGATATTTACACAGGGCCCTTCAGTATTATGGGATGACCAGATGACACCAGGCCTGAAACCTTCATGGCCCACAGTGTCATGCTGGCTCACAGTCGGTGTTCCAGTTCATCCCAAAGGTGTTGGATGGGGTTGAGGTCAGGGCACCAGTCAAGTTCTTCCCCTAACTGGGAAAACCATTTCCTTCTGGAGCTGGCTTTGTGCTTGGGTTGTCTAAATTATCATTGTATGCTGTACCATTAAGATGTTCCTTCATTTGAAGTAAGGGGCCCAGACCAAACCAGAATAAACAGGGACATAAAGTGTATGTCAACCTTCATTTTCACTCCTAAAACAGTATTTTCAGCAACTGGGATGATGAACAAAATTACAAAAATAAAATCCATTTTGTTTGTTTGATTTTCTGAGAGCTTCCTACCGCTCACCAGAATACATTACAGGTACTCAGTGTTTTTAATCAGCTAACTGTGATCATTTGCTTGCCAACAGTGCGAGTGTAACAAAGCTAACGTGGAAAAACAAGGCCTCTCCAGGAATCTGGAGCAGACTGTAGAAAAGCTGGAATCAAAGGTGGCAGTAACGGAGTTCTTCTGTGAGGTTGTTTGGATCACAAGATACTGCACGTCAAGCAGCACCTTCATCTTTGTGTCTCTGAGCCAAAAACACAAGGAGGGGGGGGGAGAGCATTTGAATGTGTGTGTGTGTGTGAGAGAGAGAGAGAGAGAGAGCAAGTATACAATAGTCCATAATCAGTTATATTCACCATAAAGCCTTTTCTCTTTCTCGTCCTCATTATCTCCATCAGATCTACTCGACTCAGATGTGGATGAGCGTCATTTTGTCATCACACCCCTCTCCCTCTCTCTCTCCCTCTCTCCGTATTCGTCTCCCCTCGATGGAGCGATAATATCCATCTTATTACGCTCTGTGCGGAGCTGTCGAGGCTGGAGTGGGGAGGTTAAACGTCCACTCAGGGCTACAGTGAAGAGCATTTGGCTGAAGAGTCGAGCACTCTCAGCTGATAGAAAACGCTAGGGAAATGTCCCTCTCTGCTTGTCCTGTCCCAAAAACCCACTCTACACAGGTGGTGGAGGGTCAAAGGACATAAAACAGTGGCAGTCCACTTCTGACCATTTTATTAGAGCTGACCTGAGGTCATTTCTCCATGCTGTGGCAGGGAAGGTAGACCCGTCCCATGCAGACTTTTTGGCGTGTTGTTTCAGTGGTTTGAGGAACCAGAGGGTTGTTCTTTGACGTTTAGTAGAAATGTTGGGGCCATCTCCTGCAGTCGGTGCTCCACCTCTTGAATGCAGCTCATGCTCTTTAAAGGTGCTATTGATAACATTGATAACATCCAGCCACTAGATGATGCACTCCCCCTCCCCCCTTCCAGTCCAGTGGTTGCCAGTTCGTTACACAACCTGTTTATTTCACGGTCGAGTGGAGTGAGACTCAGACTCAGTCAAATGAATATGATCAATCTTTCGTGATAGAGTAATGAATTCATTTTGCAACATATAGCTGTACATTAGCTATAGATTTAGGTGACTTTTTGCGGTGGTGTTTCATGTAACGTTATCTATGGTAATTTTAGGATATGGCTAGCTAGCTTTAGGTAACCCTTTCCCCCCATCATTTAATAATTATAGGGGCCCTATATTGCAACACTTAACGTAAAATGACATTTCAGTCATCCTTACAGACAAGACATTAGATAAATATTTACATTTTAATCCAGTCAAATAGTACAGTATGTTGTAGGGATGCTATTAAAACCCACAGCACTGATCGTTAGACGGACAGCTACAGTAGAAGTTGACGTTAGCTACCGTTAGTGTTAGCGTAGTGTTGACCTGACATTAGTGTTTTCTTACTGAAAACAAATCTCATAGCGGATTATAAAAAACAGCTGCGCGCCACACAGCAACAATGGCTACAGGGAGAAAGGACAACTGTATGATCATATCAGTATTTTCAGATTTCTATATTAACGTGAGTACCATAGCTGTTGAGCTCAACGCAGCTGGCTACGTGGCTAGCTAACCACAAGTACCTCAGCAAAGTGCCTCATAAAAGGGCTAACGTTAGACTGCTATATGAGATGACAGCCTCAGTAACAGTCACGTTTTTGGTCTGAACAGTATAATAAGCAGATTTACAGTAGTTCTGAACTAATTTACCTTCGACATGACACATCAGTAATATATTGGGATCCCACGTCCACTCCGTTCTTAAAGAAGAGCGACCGTCTTTTCATAAGCGGACCAGTCCACCGCCGGCCTGGACAGACCAGTGACCAGTGGACCAGTGGTCATTCAACTTGCCCTGCATAAACTTGTACTGGCCCCGGGCCATCGGTTATGTTGGTTTGTTATAACATTACATTGTTTGAGGGAACTAGAACGTTAGCTAACCGGACGCAACCGTCACTAAAGCTAAAGTAGCTCCTCAGGGATTGAAGCTGTTATTTTTCTAATTTTGACAATCTACCCGGCGACAACACATTAGTTAAGGTTTTAAGGTCTATGGCTGTCGGTAGTTGTTCATTTTATTGAAATATGCAGAACTGTAATTTTATGGGTTATTGTTGTTCGGACGACTAAGCTAAGATAGCTAATATGTGCTAACGTCAGTGTCCGTTTTTTTCCACACTAACTGGCAGCTATACCACGTGATACCAACGTTGTTTTGCTATTGACCCACAAGCCTTGTTAGAAGCAGGAACCAAACGCCAGACATCTCACACAGAGATAAACAAAACATTGGTCATTTTGGACCTGTCGGAGTTTTTAAAATGATAATTCACAAAGCTCTTTGGATGTATTGTTTTGTTTTTAAATATTTTCTTACATAAAAAATGTTATCAATATGACGTTTAATTTGAAGGCCTGGATGTCTGATCACGACAGTTGTTGTACCACTTGCGTGCTTTTTGTTTACAGATTTGTTAATTTTAAACAATATTTAGCACTCAGGCTCCAGGTTCTTTTTTTTTTTTTTTTTACCCAAATGAAACGTTTTTTAGCATCCAAACCCTGACAAAGATGGCGGCAAGCATTAAACCTTCGATTTAGTTTTTTGATTATTTGAGGCATTTTCTAGCCTTATTAGATAGCACAGCAGAGAGGTGATAAGACATTTGTGGAGCAAGAGTGATGACATGCAACAAAAGGTACTCAGCCAGACTCAAACCAGGGACGTGATTACATGATCAGCGTCTCCAACCCACCTGACATGCTGCGACCTGCTTGGACTCTCCGAGAAATCTCTCTGAGGGGAAAAACTGATGATGACATCACCTGTGAGGTAGAAACCACACCGATGATGTAAAAGAGAAAAATCCATTTCTTCCTTCATTCTTTTATTCGTTCGTTCATTTGTTGGCTGACTACTTTTGTCAGATTGTGGTTTCAACCTTCTCGGTGTTTTCCTTCTCCCCGGGAAACAAGCCAACTTTAAAATGACTCTCTGGCACTCCTCTTCCTCTCTGTCCTTCCCTCCTTTCCTTCAGCATTTCCTTCTTTGCTTTGTCTGCCATGTCTTCTTTATTTAAAACCTTTTGCACCTTATTTCCATTTTTCTCCTTCCATACTTCCCTTCCTTCCTTCCTTGTCTCCTTTCTGTCTCTGCTGTCCTTTCCTACTATTTGCCTACTTTTCTTTCCTCTCCTCTTTTCCCTATTTATCAATCATTTCCTCCTTACTTTTCCCTCCATCTTTCTGTCGTTTGATTCAGTTCTCCTCTTTTCTGTCTTCCGTACCTTGATCTATTCCTCTTCTCTTCCTTTCCTGATTCCGTCCATCTTTATCTCTTTTGTCCTCTCTTCCGCTCACCATTTATCCCTCCTTCCATCTCTCCTTCTGACCTCCTTTACCCTCCTGTTCTCCTACCACTCCTCCTCTGATCATTTCAATCCTCTCCTGTCTTCCTTTATCTAGTCTTTTTTGTCTTCTTCCTTCCTGTCTTCCTCCCTCCTTTATTTATTCCCTTCTGTTCTTTTACTTCCTTTCTTCTTTCATGTCCTTTATCTTCTCTTTTTGTTTTCTTCCTTTCTGTCTTCCCCCTTTTCTCTCATCTCCTCCCTAATTTCCTTTTCTCATTCCTTTCCTTCTGTTTTTCTATTTACTTCCTTACTTCCTTCCTCTTTCTTATCTTCTCTTCACCCTCAATTTATCCATCCTTCCTTATCTCCTCTTGTCGCTTCTGCTCCTCTTCCTTGTGTCCTTCCTTTTTCATTCCTCCATCCTACCTTTCCTATATTTATACATCCTTCATCTCCTCCTCTCTGTCCTTCTATCTATCTCCATCTGTGCTCCTCCTTATATTCTATCTACTTCTTTCTCCTCCTCTCCTTCCTTCCTTCCTTTCTGTGTTGTACTTTCTCAACTCCTACACCTTCATCTATTCTCCCTACCCACCTTGCTGTGCCTCCTTCTCCACCCTCCCCCCCGAACAGTAAAAGCCGCTCTGGCAGCGATTCCTCTCCACTATAAAAGTTGTGACATTGAGACGTCTGGAACTATTTTAAGCTTCAGTTTTTACTTCCTGGAACTGAATGAAATCACTGAACACCAGAAGCCAAAACTCTGCCTCCTGCCAAAACTATTTATACCTAATTCATCAAATGAACCCATAGTGGTTTGGAAAAGTGCTATAAATAATATGTTTTATACTTCTACTGTAAATGGCCTCCTTGGGGAAAGAATGTGACAAATAAATGTAAAGAATCAAACGTGTGGCTTCAGATTTTTGAGATATTTTAAGATGAATTTCAGGTAAAAAATGAAGATCTGTTAACCAAGGATGTACACTTATACTTCAACTTTTAAAGTGAAGAAGTCAATCTCCCGCTGGTGTTTGTGTCAGTTACCAGCTAACGGCTTCGGATGCATCACCGCCTCCTTCTGGACTGGAGGAGGACGGACTCTGATTTACATGTAGAGAAAACAAAGATGGATTGTTATCAGACTTGTGATCTGACCAGCAGAGACACATATTACTTACTACAGGCTTTAGGCTGATTATCAGGCTAATTAATACCGTCTCTGCTGCTATTACTACTGCTATTCCTGCTAGTACCATTATTATACTGTTCCTACTGATACTGCTGCTACTACTGCTACTTTTAGTAACACATTTGCTATTACTGCTACTACTATCTCTGCTGCTTCTACTTGTACAACTACTGGTACTAATACTACTAACCGCATATATATATATATAGCGAAAGACAGAAATGCGTTAGTAGTATTAGTAGTTGTATGTATATAGATATACACTTTAACTTAGCATGTTTCATTATAACAAATGTTCATTCAGCTCAGAAAAAAAGCCTTTTCATTCATTTAAATACACTGAGTGAAACTGTTGCTTGATTTTTGGTATAGCCCCCCCTGGAGAAAAATGCACCAGCCAGCCACTGTATACTGTGTATCAATTTGAATAGTATTTGAACTCCCATAAAAAATATTCAACATAGATATTTCAGATAGGAACTGCCCACTTGTGTGTTGTTTGTGGCAGGATGTGAAACAAGTGGGCTTTAGTTTCTGGTAAATTGTCTGGTGAGGTTTCTAAGCTTTTTGCTTCACTCTGTCGTTTTCTGCCCTTTTCTTCTCCTTCTGAGGATGAACAGTACTGAAAACACACAGACACACAGACTGTTCTTCACTTCCAGTTTCCCTCTCTCTCACCTTCTCTCACAAACACACACTCCCGCTGGCTTGGATTGTGCTGCAGTTAATAAAGTGTGTTCTGGTGTGTGTGTGTGTGTGTGTGTGTGTGTGGATCAGACCAACAGATAAGGACTGGACACTGATAAGGACTGCAGTAGCTCTCTCTGCTCTGCAGACTAGCTGGTGTTTAAGACAAAAGACGGCTTGAGCCACTGTTTTCAGTTCATAGATCCTTGCTTTTATTTCCATAATTCAGATTTTCCCATTAGAGCAGGCTAACATCAACACGATGTCAGGATAACTGAATGAAGTGAAACAAAGTGGCACTTTGGCACTACTGCTATTAATGTTAGTACTATTATTTCTATGATGTATGTATTCTGTTATGTAACAGTTTTTCCATTCAACCAGCATATCTGGTCTCTGGTTATAGCATTTGTTGCCTGGCAACCAGGGAAGTCACTGCACCTGTCTGATATTTACCAAGAACTAGTTCCAGCATGTTAACTTCCCGTTAATTGTTGTTTTTACATTTCTGTTTGTGTACACAATAAACAAATGAGATACAACATGATAATCAGTGAGCTTTAGAGATGCTGTTAGGTGTGTTTTTGAACTGGACAGAGCCAGGCTAGTAGTGATGCGCGGGTCAGCCAATAACCTGCGGGACAGCTCCCCATCTCCCAGGAGCAGGATCAGCAACTTGAAGAGCGCCGCGGCACTCAAAGTTGTTGGTTTGCGGGTCGGGTTCGAGTGGTTGATTAAGTCATATTTTTGTGGGTCGGGCAGCGCAGATTGGCTTTCATAATGGGTTGGGTGGGTGCAGGTATTAAACAACCCTGACCCATCGCTACAGGCTAGCTGTCTTCCCCTACTTCCAGTCTTTATGCTAAGCTAGGCTAACCACGTTTTGGCTCCAGCTCTGTACACACATACGAGATTGCTATCCATCTTCTCATCCAAGAATGAAAAAGAAAAAGCGTATTTCCAAAATGGTAAACAATTCCTTTAACAATGTTATCATAACTGATAGAAATGATGGAAAAAACCTTTAACAACAAACCCAAGTTGTAATAAACCACCATTTTCCATTAAAGAGTAACTTAACACCAGGCTGAAAAGCTTTGTTTTGCTGCCCTCTCTGGTAGAAAGCGTCAAGCCTGTTTTACTTCAGGAATGCTGGGTGTGGTCAGAAGTGTGCTCTATTGTACCTTTAACTACACAAAAAGGTGATGTCACTGGGTCCTGGAGTACACCTGCACTACTGCATCACTGCAGTAATCTAAGAAGTGCTACTGAAGGCCAGCAAAAACAAGATCTATAGTAGGTGTTAAGTCAATGTTAATTTTTTTAAAACCATAATTACAATCTTTTCCCCACCATAACCAAGTGTCTTATTTAGCCCTAACCATGCCTTAACCTGAAGCAACTGTTTAAATTTTCTAACCTGAAAGGGTAAAAACTCCAGAAACATTTTAAGTATTAAGAACAACTTTGTCTGACCGATGTATTTCATCCTCAACATACAACACTTTAAAATCAATCATATACATACACAGCAGCCAATGGGGTATTTAGTCATATGTGGCTATGGAAGGCTTGAGTTTGTGGCCGTCATGTGGTTTTAGAGAGGTAAGGGTTGTGTTTAATTATGGAAGTGAGTACCACCATATTTAGTCCATAACCTGATTTGCGTCAGTCTGACAAAGTTGTTCTAAATACTACAAGTGTGTCTGGAATTTTAACCCTCTACGACTGCTTTGCCTTCTCATGCTCCTTGCAAGCAGGGGAAGTTGTGCCACATATCCTCACTCTGCAGTTGCCTAACTTTTACCAAATCTTAACCAGAATTTATTTGCCGTAACCACAGTCTTTTCTGAACCTTAATGATTAATGAATGCAATGCAAGTACTTTGCTTTGAGTCATAATTTGTGTCTTATACGGTTTTTCCACAAAAAAGTAAAATTACTTTGTTATAAATCCTTAAAAATTACATCTGCTCCTTCTGCCTCATTGAAAACATCTGGAATCTATGAATATGCAAAATATTTTTCATTTCAAATGTTTAACTACCGGACACAAGATGTCTCCTACTTCACTGAAAGGTTCATTCTCAGCGTGTATATGCTGGAGGTCTTAAACTGAGATTTAATGTGAGTACAGAGAAACTTTCCCCCTTCAGCAGATGAACGTGAAAACGCTTTCTAGTGTCAAACTCTGCATCAGTCTGCACAGCGGAGCTCAAATATCCAAATGAAGTAACAATAAGCAACACATTTTTGAGTGGAGGGGGACTTGTACGGTGTTTGCCATACACAGAAGGAAAAAAATATAAAAAGTTTATTGAATATAATCCAGGGATTTTCAGATTTGTCGAATATTAACGTTTTGTGTGGTGACAGGGTGGTGTGTTCATCAGCCATGCCCGACCTCTGCCTGTACGAGTTTCCAGGGGATTTCTTGGTGTGTGACAGCAGATGAAACACTCTCACAGTGTGTCTGGAAACCTTTCTGCTTCTAAATCAGTGCTGAAGGTTTAATATGAGCCGCCGTGACTTTCTGCCGCTCCAACTCCACATTTAAAAGAAGATGATTTGGACCCTGACGGCTTATAATTAATTAACATCCACCTCCTACTCCTCTGCCTCAGTCTCTCCATTTCTCTTTTTGGCTCTCGCCTCACTCGCTCTTTCTTTCTTCTTGATGCTCCTCCTTTCTCTCTTCTTCTTCTTCTCTGTCCATCCCTCTCTCCTCCCATCACCGGTGGCATTCAGCCGTTTCCCATCCGACAAGTAATGTTCATCTCAGCAACTTAATTATGCTTAAATGGGAATCGGCTGAGGACAGAGGGATGGAGGGAGGATATGAAACCAGAGGGATGGAGGCGAGTAGCAAAGAGCATTTTATCCTTTGAGGATGAAAAATTCTTGTAGAAAGTTCTGGAAATACTCTTTTTCTCTTTTCATCCATGAGAATTCCTCTCTGTTGATCCCACTCTCTTCTTCCCCTTCCTCTCTTTTCTTACTTCGTCAATCCTTTTCCTTGCATCACCCGTCTCTCTCGTCAGACAGTTGGTCAGAGTTCATTAATTTTTACTGCTGAGGTAGTTTCCTCCATGGACTAAGATTAGGGATCAGTTTCTACGGTTACCAGGCTGTAATAAGAGGTGAAACGAGGTGAAAAGATGACTGCAGCTCACTCAGTAAGTGCTGCTATTTGAGCTGAATTACACACAAATTTGCAATCAAATGTTGTATCAGGAGCGCATCAGAAGTCACAGTGATCACTCTCGAATGCTTCTGATTCATTGGGAAATTCGTCCTTATCTTGTCTACCTCAGTTGCCTGGGTCCAGACCTTTGAATCTGCCCACTCCACCGAGTTGACTGATTCTGGTCTGGCATTACGACCTGAAAAAGCTGTTTCTGGGTTGAAAAAGTGATTATCCAGTGAGTGCTGCGGTGGGACTAACAATTAGCCTATCAGCAAGGCATTAATTAGATCTGCATCTTTCAGACTGTTTCATCCTGAGAATGTTTTTTAGCTAGAATAACAATAGCAACGTGGCAATGTCTGTCAGTTGGTCGACTGGGGCTGTTACTTTTCTAAAAATGTGGTATGACATTTTTAAATACTCCATTAGATCAGTGAGAGAGAGAGAGAGAGAGAGAGAGAGAGAGAGAAAGAAAATTCCACATATAATTTTAAAATGATAATGTAATGGTAGTGGTAATATTAATAAAATAATACTAATAATAATGAGAGGAATAATAATGATAATAATAGTAGTAAGACTATTAATAATAATAATTATAATTGTAGTAGAGGTTGTCAAGCAAGAACAGAAGGTGCCTTGCAGTCATAGATCCAGACTCTGCAGCTCTGGAGGCAGAACTGAAAGCGACAGAAGGAGAGAGGAGAGAAACGAGAAAGCACAAAACTACAGGAGAGAGAAGATGTCGAGTTAGTAACATGGGATAAGAATGCATACAGATGGAGAGGAGGAGAGAGGTGCATCATGGGAAGTCTCCCGGCAGTCTAGGCCTATAGCTGCATAACTAAGGGATGGTTCGGGACTCACCTGAGCCAGCCGTAACTATAAGGTTTATCAAAGAAGAAAGTCTTAAGTCGACTCTTAAGATGGTGTCTGCCTCCTGAACACAAACTGGGACCTGATTCCACAGGAGAGGAGCTTGATAACTGAAGGCTGTGGCTCCCTAGAAATGAACCAAGTCAGTTCAATTCTGCTGAGATGGAAACACAATCAAGAGCTGAGGACCTCCAAAATAGGCTCCACCTGAAAGCCTTCAGTCCTAAATGAATCTTGTGTTCCAGCCTAGCATCTCTTGAAATTACATTTACAATGGACAAATCTGCAGCAATTTATGTCCAGTGGCAATGTTCGGTGCCAATTCAGGAACTAGTGTTTCGTTTGTCCTATGTGACGAGGTGGAAAGTCAAGGTGTGGCGGTCGGGGTGGTGGTTGGGAGTGTACGAAATCTGACTTTCATGTAGCGCTAATTAGCAAATATTAGCATGCTAACACGCTAAAGTAAGATAGCAACCATAGTAAACATTGCCTGCTAAACCTCAGCATGTTAATTGTGAGCATGTCAGCATACTGACATTAGTATTTTGCTCTGCCTCACAGAGTGGATGCAGACTATTATAGTCTTGTTAGAAAATGATTAGACTTTTACGTCTGAGGCTCTAAGAATAGCTAAATTATCATTATGTTTTTTGTGTCCACACTGTAATATTGTCGCCTGCAATGGACACTGTACCCTCTAGAGGCCGCTGGCATGCCTTAAGACTTATCATTTGATTTATATTTAACTTGCTATTTTTATTATTATTGTTAAAACACAATGAGAAAAGGGAGTGCAAGATAAAAAGGATAGTATTTAGCAGAAACACTAAAAAACGAAAACAACAAGTCTCCATTGTCGACAGCACAGGTATAAAAGTAATTATATAGAAATATATTAAAATAGACACAAAGAATTCCAACACACACACACAGACTGAACCCTGCAGTGCAGTTATTATGTGTGGTGACAGTGTGACAGAGAATAATGGAGACACGTGGCCTCGTTCACCTCTGTGTCTGTTAAATTAATGACTAACAGCTTCACACTAAACTCCTGCAGCTCACTCTATCTCATGTTACAGCCCAGACAAATTAACAGCAGATTAACACCGAGGAGAGCAGCAGTCTGTCTGCTCACTTCATCTGCTTTACCAGCCAGAGTCTCAAATACCACTGATACTCACAATAATACTCCAATATTTAGCATCAGAAACTTTGGCAGTTATCATGAACAAATGAGCAGTTTTTTCAACGTTTCATCCAAAATTATCTGTCAGGGTGGAAAAACCTGTAAAGCCACATCTAGACAATCAAAGGACAGTTAAACTAATGAAGCACCCTCCATTCATTGGGAGGATATATATCTCTGTAACAACACTTAAAATCTCAGACAGTGGAAATCTTCTCCAACTGAGGACAAAAGACAGAAACACACAGCACCCATGAGGCTTTGTCTGTTCTGTTAGACTCATGGGAAATTATGTTGTTAAATGTTAACAAAATAATCACTGTTTATCTTTGTAAACTTTCAGAATGAATGACACGGAGTAAAGGCAATGCATTGCGTTAGCCTTTTGAGCTAACAGAATGCAATGAATAAAAATAAAACAAAAGTATAGTTTTGGACTTTACGTCAGTTTTTGGGTCTCAAGACTTGGGCCTGGTTTCCGGTCTCAGTTTTAGGCCCAGTCAGTTTAGCATGGATGGCTCCAAATACTATGATAACCAAGACCTTCAGATGCTGTTGCCTTAAAAAAGCCAGTCAGAGGCACGAATCAGAGCTGGAGTCATTTCAAAATGCTTTGTTGTTAGAATTTGCAGCAAGACCACGGCACTAATCCAAAACTGATCCAGAATCTGAAAAATAACTGATTTAAACTGATGAATGTTTTACCAGGTTTCTACAAATGATCTTTAGCTTCAGCCTGCCGTTAGCCAAGCACACAACAGAATTCAAAGCTCTGTGATTGGATGTTTTTTTTTTTTTTTTGAATTGCTCCTTGCAAGTCGTAGTTGAAGTTGTCCACAGGCTTGTACTTTTGACTTTTTATCAAAGAACCAGATATTTTCTAACGCAGTTGTTCATCTTTTGTATTAATGATTCAACCAGGAAGGTTTCATGTCCATCCAAGCCTTGAAGAGCAAATTATTCCTCCCACTTCACTCCTTTATATGGAGAGAGAAAATAAGATGGAGGACTGAT
>NC_058056.1:27541928-27604428 GCF_020085105.1 Siniperca chuatsi
GTGATGATGCTTATGTCTACTTTAATTTAAAGATGTATACATTTGCTGGAGGTTGTATTTTTGTTTCAGTACAAGTACATTATAAAAAAAGTTGTTCCCAAATTAGACAAACGGCGTTGTGCAAAAGAACAACTAGAGTCTTTGAAGCTTCTGTCTGACCGCTCTCTCTCTCCGTCATGGTTTTCCTTTTTGCTCTTACCATCACTTCCATTTTTCTATCTGCCCATCCCCTCATCAGTCTCACTGTCCTCTCCTTCTGTCCCCATTTTTTTTTCTCCATGTTGTCACTCTGTTGCTTTACCCCCCCCCCATCTCTGTCTCTCTCTCTCTGTGTCCTCTCTTGTCCTTGACTCCAACACACACCAGCTGGCACTCAGCCAAGTGGAGAGACAGCAGAGATTATTTTATACACACACAGGAAGCTGTGGTGTGTAAAAGTCTGGAAGCGACAGCAGAGGGATGTCAGAGAGAGAGAGAGAGAAATGAACTTTAGGACAGAACAGCGAGAGGAGAGAGAATGAAGACAGAACTGGAGGGAGTGTGTGTGTGCTGGTTGATTGAGATGGTACAGAAAGTCTTAATCATTGCTGGGAATCTAAGATCTTTCCAAAAAACAACAAAATAAAATCTTACAAAACATTTGAACACGACACTCCAGGCTTTGGGAAATTACACATATTTAAGAATTTTAAGAATATGATCAACAGATTAATCACTAACGGAAATAATTAGTTAATATTAATAATAATATTAGTAGTTAATATTAGTTGCAGCCCTACATCCGAGTTACACACACACACCATATAAAGGTTAAGTAGAGCATGAGCAAAAATAAATTCCATCTCTCCTTCAAGTGCATGTGTCAAAATACATGTACAGTATTAAAAATCACAAGCAAAAATTACAAATGGATAAAACATTTCAAATAGAGATTAGTCTGCAAGAAAATGAATGAATGCATCAGAACAACAAGATCTTTCTTGCTAAATTGCTTAAAACTAAGTAGCAAAAAAAAAAAGTCACAACAACAAAATGATGACTGTTGTCTTCTGAGAATCTGTGTATAAAAAGACCTGCAGTGAATCAGAAAACAAACGAAAACATCAGCCCTTGGAAACAAATATCGTATCTGTGGTAAAATATTGTAAACTCACTCAATAACTTCCACGGGAGAAGGCCATGGGATAGGCTCGAAAGCACCAGAAGTAGAACTCGGTCAAGTGTCATGTAATTTATATTTATGTATTTGCGACTATACTGTATACAACCACTTATCACAGGACTGAATTTCGGCCCCATGGCCTCCTTCTAAAGATGCACTCGAAAGCTGGAAAAAGCTTGTAAGTGAGCCTTGAGTTTAGAAACTTTTAACACAGATTATAGATATGGTCCCAAGTCAAATTCAGCATTGTTACCTGCAAACCGGCCCCTCCCTAGAGCAGGTCTGTGTCTTCCTCGGGTTCATCGTTCCTTTTGCTGCCTCGTCAGTCAGTTGATTTCAGAGCTGTAGTTCAAATGTGAAAAAGAAGAAAAACAAAACATTTTCAAAATGTTTTCGCTTGAATCTCTAAATACTTACCAGCAGAAAACAGAAGTTACCTGATAATATTATGAACAAACTGAACTCATCGGCATTATGACCTCATTTAAAGCATTCTGACATAGTTGTGTTGTTTTCTCTTTCCACCACACACACTCATTCACCCCCTGCTCTGATTTCCAGTTAAGTCTGATCATTGAACGATAACTGCTGAATTATTCAACACAAGCGGAAAATTACCGAGCAATTCGCTGCTCATTTGCTGATGTTACTCTGAAAACAGCAGTCCAACTCCAAGGAAGGCTTTGTTTTCTCTCTGTCTCTTGTGCTTCTTCTGTCGAAGGAATCTAACGTTCTGCTGAATTCTTTCTGAATCTGTTCTGATTGTGACCGTCAACATGTTCAACACCTCCCTGTGTCTTTTAAGTCAAATGATTTGGTTTCAAAATCAGACCATATTGACATCTTCACCTCAAAGTTACAATCTGTGATTTTTCACTTCATGAAACCTTCTTGAACCTTGAATTTTAAGCTTTTGATACGTGCTAAATTAATCACGTGTCCTTCTGACACACTGTGGAGTATAATAATAATAATAATAATAATAATAATGAAGTTATATAGCATTGCGCATTGCTTTACAGAAGATACACCTAAAACAAGAAGAAGAATCAAGGTAAACTCAATTTAAAAAAAAAAAAAAAAAGTTTTTAAATTAAATAGCAAAATCAGACAAAGGGGGCTGGTAAATAATATAAAATAGTGAAAACATAAACCCCTGTGTAGCGCCTTAACGTGTATTTAAACTGCCACCTCGTGTTCTCGGGCTGCAGGCCGTTACACTGTAAAACATCTCCGTGCTGAGCAGTTAAAGTATTACTGAAGGAGTTTAAACACTCAGATGGCGCAGGTTTAGTGGAGCGACTCTGCCAGAGTTAATCGGCCCAAACATCTCATTTCAGAAGGAAAGAGTCTTCTTTAGGCTGACTGGCTCTCATTTATGTGACGAGCTGTAAACTTTGTAATGTGTAACAGAGAGAGCTGCACTGTCCCCTCATTCAGTCCGCTGCTTCCTGCACTGTTCCTTTTAATATTCTACCAAAGACTTTATTGTTAAATAGGCAGAGTGGTGATGCAGTTAGGCATGTGGAAAGATATTAATCAGTTTCAGAAAATAAGGGAAAAAGAGCTTGTTTAACTATGAAGTTTTTTGGTTTTTGTTTAGGCATTTGTTATGGTAGATGTGTATTTGCTTTAAGAATCCCCTGTGACAGAATCGTCACTGTATGTGCAGGAAGACAATCGACAATCGACAATCAATTCAGAGTTTCCATTTGAGGATGGAAGGATTGATGGTTTGTTTTATGTTTGTTAGGTTTGTTTCAACATTTCTTAAGGTCCACGTGTATTTCTTGATTTAAAAAAAAAAAAAACCCAACTACAGATATAACAGATCAGATATAAAATACAATAATCGGATCATTTCATGTTTCCTCTGCACGAAGAATGGATGAATGTTAATAGCAGATATTTCTATTGGTCATCACAGAGTCCGCTGCCACTTAACATGTATGCTAACATGCTGTCCTGCTGTGTAATGTGCCCGACATGTTAACGCATTACCATGGTGCCATTTAACATATATCGTAACAAGCTAGTGTATTTTGAAATTGGTCAGTTTGGAAACATCCTCAATCTGTAACCATAAGAGAATTACAGCCTTCGTCCTCAAAGTCTATAAATCAATAATTCAAGACTGTAACGTTTAAAACAACACATAACATAATTCTCCTGTTACAAATGGAAACTTGAATTTATGAGGTCTGGAATGATCTAATGTTAGCTAATGTTAGCAAACTTGAAATAGATGTTGCTGTGTAACTGACGTTCAGTTTGCTGACTCTTCTCTACTTGCGCTACTCTTGCACTCTGTTTTAACAAGTAACATTTAAACATTTAAATGGTTTTAAAGTGGAACACGTGCGGTTCAGCTCGCTCTGTCAGACGGCCTAATGATGATGTCTTCGAAGCTACTGATTCAGGAGAACCTTGGGAAATGAAGGCAAATCTAATGTACCGTTATCCTGTAAGTTCCACTTGTGGCCGCTGTTCAGCAAACATTACACAGTCTCGCCTTAGAGCTAATCCAAATAATTTAACGTGATGATCTGTGATAACGAGTATTCATTCGTTCATTTATTTACTTTCATTTTATATTATTAATTCTTTTTTTGAAGAGCCACAGTTTAGAGAGAGTCGATCTGTCTGAGAGCTTGTTACAGGAGGCGAGTCAGACAGTTAAAATTTGATGATGGAAAAAAGAGAGAACATGGATTATTAAGCAGAACTGGTCGTGAAAAGTTAAAGTGGTTGAAAGACGCCTTTAAAAAGATACTAATTAAAACAAATGTCTCCACTGCTGATGACTTTTTAAACAGCCCTGGGAGGCTGTGTGTGTGTGTGTGTGTGTGTGTGTGTGTCTGGTTAGCAGTGCAACTTTCAGCCGTTTTGTAAAAATCTTGTACATCTCTCTGTGCTACTTCTCTCCTTCTAACCTCCCTTCATCTCCTCTCTTTTCCTTCCCTTCTGTATTTTCATGCGGTATAGACAGCTGATGTTTCTGACATCACTTCCTGTTTAGCCTCTGTTTCACTTCTTCGCTTCTGCAGCTCAACACAGTCTCTCATTGAGGTTTCTTTCATTGACCTTTCTGAGAAAGTGAAACATGTTCCTGGGGTTTGCTAATATCCATATTCCCAGATAAATGAATATCTACTACTGCACTTGATATTGGTATTTGAAACCTTTTAAAAAATGATTAGTTTATCCTTTGAAAAACTACAGCTACCATTTTTAGTTTTACTAGCAGTTAATACATCATTGCAACTTTTCTCTCTGCTAACCATGATATCCAGCCATGCTCTCTTCTAATTTCATCTGTCCAGCTCTTTCAGCCGTAAACCCCGCCGGCCCCAGCTCGCCACCGTCACACTCGTGATGTTGAACCCGCGACGGTCTTGGGCTCGTAGGAGATGGTGTTCATTAAAGGCAGCTAACAACAGATGTATTAAATAGTGATGTTCATAAAAACACTGCTCCACAGCGCTACTAGTGGTCAAAACCTCCACAGGGGACTTTTAAGTCTGGAACAAAACCTTGAAGTAGCAGTTCGGCTCTCTACAACTATTCCTTGCAGCAATCTTTATTTTTCCTCAGTAATTTCTTCCTTCCGTCTGTTCTTCCGTCTATCAACCTGTCGATGTTTCGTTCCCTCAGAGATCCCTCACTTCCTTCTTCTGCCCCACCTTCCCTTCAGTCCCCCCCCCTTCCTTCTCTCTCTTCATCCCAAAGGTCCTTTGTTAGGTCTTGATAAATTGGCTCTGACATTCTGCCAAAATGGCTGCCCTCTCTCCCTCTTTTACACACACACACGTACAAACACACACACACTCTCTCTCTCTTTTACACACACACGTACAAACACACACACACTCTCGCTCTCTCTCCAGTATTCTTACACCTACTGCTAATTGAATTGGCAATTTGTGTAACAGTACAGATCTCTCTCTCTCACTAACACACACACACACACACACACACACTCGCACACACATGTTCTGCTGGCAGTCTGGAGGTTGTCGTTTACTCCTTTAATCCAACCTTCCAGCAGCACTAGGGAGCAGCAATAGCTCCACACACACACACACACACACACACACACACACACACACACAGACGGCTAAACGCTCAGAGCATCGCTGGAGGGGCTAGCTGAAACACACACACACCAAACTTGTTTACTACTAGCGAGGCCAAACCAGGGAGAGAGAAAGAGGGAGGTTGTCATTGTTATTCTCTGGCCGTCCTGTGTTGATCTTCCTCCTCATCGTCTTTTACCCTCCTCTTCCTCTCTCACCTCCTCCTCCTCCTCCTCAGGAGACTGAAGAGGCCGCTGTGACCTGTGAGGCGAGGGTCGCATGACAGAGACTAATGAAAGTTGTCAGTGGGCTACTTTTTGGTAGCCTTGCTAACTTCTGCCAACTTCAGATTCTACACAGCCAAAGATGTTGTTCAGTGACGACATTTACTTTCCGTCCAGTGCTTTGTTGTTCTTCCTCTTCTTCCCCTTCATCACCTCCTTCATAATCCCTCCTCCTCCCTAACCTTTTCTTTATTCTCATTGTACTACACTTTTTCTTCCTCCTTTTCTTAACCCTTCTCCCTCAGCTCCTCCTCTACAACCCCTGCCGCCCCGTCACCTCCTCTTCCTCAGTCTTCATCCTCCTGCTCACTCTCATCTTCCTCCCT
The DNA here is from genome assembly GCF_020085105.1 of Siniperca chuatsi. NCBI lineage: Eukaryota > Metazoa > Chordata > Actinopteri > Centrarchiformes > Sinipercidae > Siniperca > Siniperca chuatsi. Next base: position 27,547,777 of record NC_058056.1, read on the forward strand.
CACCACCTCCTCTTTTGCCCTCCTCTCACCCCTACCTTCTCCTCTTCATTGTCCACTATATATTCTTTGTCCACTTCTTCACCTCTTCTCTTCCTCTTCATCTTCATCTTCCTCCTACTTTCCCACCTTCACAAACTCACCTTCCTCGTCTTACCTCACCCCCTCCACAGTATCTCTGTCTTGACCCCCGCACGTGCCTCCACACTCTTTATCCTCCCCATCTCTCACCTCCTCCTCTTCCTCATCTTTCAGCCGCCTGCTGCTGACTACCCTCATTCCCCTCTCACTTCCTGCTGATCTTCTTCACCATTTTTCTCCTTCTCCTCCGTCTCCCCATCTCCTCTTCCTTCCCCAGCTCCCTCACCTCCTCACTCTGTTCCTCCTTCCTCCCAGCCTTCCTAACACCTAGATTTTTCTCCTCCTCATCTTCATCCTCCTCACAGGCCTTCTTCTTCCTCCTCTTCATGTTCTTCTCACCACCTCCTCTTTGTCAGAACATCATCCTCCCCCAACCTCCTCCTCCTCCTCCTCCTCCTCCTCCTCCTACCATCTCAATGCAAACATTTTCCACAAATTGTCTTGTCTAAAACTAGTGATGCTTTCTTTTAGTACAAAAATCCCCCCCCAGTTATTTTGGCGGATTAAGTTTAGACCAGATTAAGTTTTTCATCCTGGTTTTCTTTTCTTAACTATAAAAAGCGTGTTTGAGCCCACATGGTTCACTCTGAATTATCAGACTTAAAACACAACATTTATTTTTATACAAATAAGTGTGTTGTTCCTATGAGATCAGGCTGAGCTCCATCATCCTCCCTCCCTTGCCTTTTCTCTCATCACCCCTTTTTTAAAGTCTCTCATTCACAAGGGCATTTCATTACATCATTAACTGAGCCTAATTCAGCTACATTAGCCCCCGCCCCCCTCCCCCCAAAAAATGACAGGAGGGGTGTGTGCGAGTGTGTGTTTAAATTCAGTGTAATGAGGTCTGCAGGGAGACGAGGACGGAGGTTGTGTAGAGAAGAGAAAAAAATTACCTCAGGGCAGAAAAAATCTCTCTTTTAGTGAGCTTTAATGCCCCTCCGTCGGCCTGTCTCGCTGTATGAAACTGTCTCACTGTCTGGCTTATGCTCTCTCTCTTCTCTTGGTTCTCTCTGGTCCACTTTTGTTTATTTATGTCACTGTTTTTTTTTCTTTTTCTTTTGCCTCAAGGCAAAGCAATTTTATTTAATAGCACATTTTCTTATAAATAAACTTGAAGTTCTTTAAATTAAAATGCATGAAGCAACAAGTAACATGTACAGAAAAATAAAACAAAAACAACACAAGAAAACAAACAACAATAGCAATAGAAGAATATGATTAAAATTCGGCCCCCACCCAAAGACAGAAGAACCCCACATTCACTCTACAGAGACAAAGCCCAAACACAGACATAACACATCATAAGACAGACAAAAAAGAAAAAGTTTTCACTTTGCTTTTGAATGTGGACCAAAAGCACCCTCACCAGATACGGATCTTTTTCTAGGTCCACTAAGATAAGCATCTCCTGATGACCTGAGAGCTCTGACTGGATAGTACCAAGTGAACAGCTTAGAAATGTACTTTGAAGACTGAACACTACAGGAACTTAATGAAGTAAAACGTAATGCGTATCCATCGTCACTGTTTCTGACGATGGCTACATGTTCGGTTCCACTCATCTCTGCCCGCTTTCGGGACGAGTTCTTGGAGCTAAATTTGGGCACTGCTCAGGAGCTGATACTAAATCCAAGCTCCTGGTACTTTCAGGGGTTGATAGCAGTGCTGTTGATCGTGGTTGGTTGAGCAGATGCATCGTCACATGCAAATCCAACATTCATGCGAGGAGAGTTTGCTTCCCAAACTCTGGTGTCCTGCATGAAAGTCAGTCATCCACCCACCCCGGCCTCCACACCCTTACTTTCTCTGCCTTGCTACTTAAAGGACACGCAACTTCCTGCACTGGCACTGAACATTGGTTCTGGACGTAAATTGTGTGGTGTGTTGTTGTCCAACATGGATGTAATTCTTGGGATGCTGGGTTGGTCTGGCAAGAGGGTTGTGCTGTGCGAAGAAGGAACCATATCAGTGGTCCGTCTGCCCGGAGTTAGTATTGGCTGGACTGATTGCATCAGAGTGGACTGGCTGATAAATTTGCTGCTTTTAGGCACTGAACAAATACAGTTTTCTGTTCTGCTTCGATGTACTTTCTGTTGGTCTCTTTTTGAGTTTGTGACCTATTTTTTATGGTTGAATCATGTAGATGTACAGTATGTGATACTGGTGATAAAGGGAAGCTTTTAAAATTCAAATTTCTTCCTGTCTGTCTCTCACACTTTGTGGCTTTGTCTTCTTTTGGGAAAGAGAGAGCGCGAGAGAGAGAGAGAGTCTAACCTGAGGGCAGATTTTTCACATAGCCACCTCTCTCTCTCTGGCTGTTGTACTTTCTGTTTTTGTCTGTAGACAGAGTTTTACCCTGAGGGAGAAATTTTAGAAAGCTATAAACCATTTCTCTCTCTCTCTCTCTCTTGTCTGCCTCTCATTGTCTCTCTCACTCTCCAGACGTGAACAGTGATGGGTAGAAAGATGAGAATAATAAAAGGGATAGCGAGAAACAAAAAGGAAAAGAGAATAATGAGAGAGCGAGACAGGCCCTTTTTGGTATCCTTGCCTTCAGACTCGCCTATCAGGCTCGCCGCAGAGGGGCAGAGAGTTCTCTCTTCTGCCCATTGATTATTCGGTTTTAGAAACTGTTGTGGAGCGTCTAAACACTGGACGTGATCAAAACGTCCTGTACATGTTGGAGCTGCTGTAGTTTTAGAGTTGCTAATGACGTCATAGCCTCCTCCTAACTGCATCCCACTGCCTCCCCAATCTCTTCCCAAGAACTTTGTCTATGTTTTGTGTGTAGTCTTGACGCGATGAATCGTACGAATGGGGACAGCTTACAATTTTGTTTCAGAAAGAAATACTCTGCTAGACAACCTGACAAGCAATTTGTTTGGAGTATACTAAGATTTATTGACACAGGAGACTGCTGTTTTCATCCCCCTCTCCTACCAGCTGCCAACTTTGGTTTCTTTTAACCATGACCACAATCTTTCCCTAACACTGACCAAGTACTTTTAGAGTCCCAAACTTAACCGAAGCAGGGGGAGGTCAGAAAATGCTCATATGAAATTTTTTTTGCAACCATTTTAAAGTTCTGCTGGGAAACTCTAATGGATGCCAGAGTACCTCTCCATGCTCTCTTCTTGGAGATATTGACTTATTCTTTAACACTAGGCCACAATACAAAAACCACTTCTTCCTGAGACACTGAATACTGTAAAATGTCAAAATATCCACATCCTTCTAAAGCCATGAACACCATCATAGACTCATGATAATGGCACCATGTTCTTGAAGAGAGAAACTGACAGATTTTCTGCGAGATTACCCATGGACCAGTCTGCTAACAGCTGCTGGCATCACGGCTTCATTAGGTTAAGCTCTTCAACTATTCATGCACATTCACCTGTTATTTCTATGGTCAAGAAGATAATACAGGATATTTAAAGCTGCATAAACCATACTTTTATTTTTAAAAATGGATCAAATGTAATGTGAAAGGCGAACCCACAGATAACTGCAGTTCTCCTCAGCTCTACAGAGCATTTTAGCATCTTTCAGCTTATAGTTCTGGTTTAATTGCACATTCGCTGTATGGTTCAGTGTCCACACAACCTCCACATGTCCGCAAACCTGTGATTGCATGTAAATACGCTCATGAATGTTTGCATAACAATGTTTTTTGTGTAGAATTTCTCATAATTTTTAAACAATAAATGTAGTTTACCTCAAATGGTACTTTTCTCTGTGTGGAGACAAAGTTTTGCTGGTTGACTTCACTAAATTAAACTTGTCTGTTGCAACCTTATTAGCATGAAGCTAAAGGTTCCCATTGGTTTCAATGAGGAGGGCTAACAATGCTAACTTGTCGCACTGTTCCATGATGTTCTGCAGAGCTGACCTCACTGGTTCCTCTTGTCCTGTGCCATGTGTGTTCGTCACGCTAGGCTGTATAAACGTGAGTGTGTGTGTGTGTGTGTTGTGTGTGTGTGTGTGTGTGTGTGTGAGAATACGTATTGGTGTGTGTGTGTGTGTGTGTGTAAGCTTTGCTCGTATCAATGTGTCTGAGTCTCACCAGTCTTCTTCTGTCCTGTCCTGTGCTTTCTCTCTCCTTGTGTGTGTGTGTGTATGTATGTGTGTTTGTTTGTGTGTGTGCGTGTGTGTGTTTAGCTATCGGTGCCCAGCGAAGGAGGAGTGCCAGCGCCGTCGCGTCGGAGATCTTCGAACCTCACCTGGGCAGCCACATTTTACAGGTAGGAACTGTTCAGGTTCAAGGTTGACTTTATCTGAACTCACCTTTGGAAATAAGGTTGAAAATGCATACAGTATTTGTGTGCAGGTTCACACACACACACACACACACACCTGTGTGAATACATTCTCGTACACAAATGCATAATGTCAAGCTGGACACACGCAAAGCTCCTTGAAATTGTGGACAATACTCTTCAGAGATTTACATTTACATGTTTCGTTTACTTGTAAAGCTTGTGTTAAGCCACACCAGCTATTAGAAAAACAAGCATTGCCACCAGGTGTGTCACCAGGGTCTAGGACAGGTAAGGTATAAGAGAGATTACATCCTTTCATAAGCATTATTAAACCTGAAGGAATTGCATCGATGATTGTGGCAAACTCTTTTGGTATTGGTTATACTGTGAAACAAACTACGTGCTACTGCTGAGCGTCGAGCTTACCGTGCAGCTGAGCTTTACAGTCGAGGCTGACAAGGTCCAGTTTAGACGGATGAAGGTTGAGCCAAGTCTAACATTGTAGAGCTGAACCTGAGATGTCCTAACATGGCCACCGTACAGGATAAACCGTTTGATTTAGGTAATAACATGGCCTTTTCTCCAGCGCCACTCTCAGGACGTTTCTTGCCCCACTAGTGCTAAGGATCTAAGGACAAAGTTTTCATTCATCAAACATTTCATGTTTCCTAGTGTGTAATGAGCCTGACAGCCTCATGGAAATGAGTTAATGAATTATCATTAATTCTCTGTTTTTCTCTGCTTTCTGTTATTCCTAATTCTTGAATCCCTGGAATGTTATAGTCTGAGGTCCAAATCCTGTCACATTTGTTCTCAGAATGAGGATTTTACTCTATTTTGTTATCTGAATTATTTCTTATGATTTGCCTTTGAGCTTTTCTGAAGCTAAATTATTCCTCATAATGTACCTTTACATTATTAGCGCAGTGATTCCTCATAATTCACCCTCAGATTTTTCACCACAGCCGACATCAATTATTCCTCAACATCCAGCTGCTGCCGCGGCTAAACTGAATTATTAAATGGAATTATGAAAGTATGATAATGACTGGGTTATCGCTGTTCGCTCCCTCGGGTTTGTGTGTGTGTGAAATGTGTGTGTGTCTTGTAGTTTTAATCCCTAACATGCTCCACTCCTTATCTGTTTAACATACAGCCCAAAGGCTGAGCTTTTAACATCACAACCAGGCTGACGCGATACCACAGCTGATTACCAGGCTGGTAATCTGTGTGTGTGTGTGAGCGTGTGTGTGTGTGCGTGTGTTCTACAATGTGCACTATTTGTAAGCGTGCATCCATTTCTGAGATGAATTTGTCCAAAAGTGTAGTTCTTTTACATTGTTTGTGCGTTATTAAACCTAGAAATCCTGTGTGTGTGTGTGTGTGTGTGTGCGTGTGTGCGTTTGCATGTTTCAGTTACACCTGATTATTATTATAATCTAGCTGACACCAGTGAGCCTTCGATGTGTAAAAATCCACACTTTTCTAATCTTCTTGAAGTTTTTATCCCTTTTATCATATTCAAGGATCCTGACTGAAAAGTTGCTCACAGATATGAAAAATTCATCACAAACTGAAACATCTGACACTGACCGTCTGTAACAGTAAAGCAGATTAATGGTTCCTGTTACTTTCGGCCAATGGAGGAGAGGAGAGACAAGAGAAGCTGAGTAGACTGGTCATGTTGATAACTGAGAATGAACAAGTTGAGAAGTTGGACTGTCGATCAGAAAAAAACAAGCTATTTGAAAACTTGCTGTGTTGTCTGGCTGCTGAAAGAAGTATGGGTGATTTCTTTGATGTACTGACAAACGACAGACGAGGGTCAAAAGCAACACCAAGATTCTTGCATGTCAAACTGTCTGTCACAAATAAAAGTCACACGTTCAAAATTTTACCTGAGTAGAAAGTATTAGCATCAAAATATACTTGAAGTACCAAAAGTAAAAGTAATCATTATGCAGTAAAGTAGAAAGTAGCAGAAAATGGAAATATCTCAGAATTGTACTTCAGTACAATACTTGGGTAAATGTACCGAGTTACTTTCCACCGCTGCCTTTAGGTGTGCAATAAACCGGCTCTGTAAGTGTGTGTGTTTCTATCACTTGCACATCTGTTATACATGTTATCTGTCTTGGCAATGAACATTTCTGCTGTTAATTGTAAACGTGCTAGGCTGTTTGATGCATGTTATACCTGCCGTGGTGTCCAAAGCTCTTCAGTTTGACTGATTACCTGTTCTCGCTACAAGATTCTAAGTATCCACATAACAGTCAGTATTGTTTTGGAAACCACAGGAGCCATATTTCCACCTTTCTTTCTCACAATATCATCTGTCAATCACTGTCAATCAAACCAGCTTGTTTTCTTTTTTCACTCATCATCTTTATAGTTCTCTCCTGAGAGCGGCCTTTTTGGCTGGTTTGGAACAACTGCAGTGGCCCCTCGTGTCTCGCAGCAGTTTGGATTCACATTTCATTAGCAAATAGCATATTCAGGGCCGAACATCATAACACCAACAACACAAACGGTTCAGACTTCCCCTCTGGTTGTCAGGAGAGATGAATCCGGGAGAAACTGGTATGAAATCTAATCTGAGCTGCTCCCAGTGTGAACACTCTGACAGGTAGAGGGTGCTGTTCCCGAAATGAGCCGCTCGCTCTAAGTATCAGTGGAAGAAAAAAAGAAACCGGCGTGCATTACTGCTGCATACATCCACATCAATCACAAGTCCTTGTTACGTTTGTTTTTCATCTGTCCTGCTTTAATCCTGCAGACAGCCACAGCAGAGAGTGAGTGTGTCGCCGTGACAACCGGCTCTCTTCTTCCGCCACTCTGCACATCATGTTGTCATGTGTGAGTGTTAACACGAGGCTGGAACAAGCAAGAGCAGCCGAGCCGCCGCGCATCCGCTCACGCTGTGCTGAGCATCGCCGCCGAGCCTGTGTGTGTGTGTGAGTGTTAACACCGTGTTCTGATCCTGCAGCTCGAGACACTAGACATCCCATAATACCTTGTTATAATCCCTGGAGAGTCGCTATGACAACCATATGAGGCAGATCCCAAGGCAGATTGAAGCAGCTGTGAGATTGGAAGTGACACGAACAATGTGGGCCTCCCCTCACCTGGAATTCAGAAGGGGTGTGTGTGTGTGTGTGTGTGTGTGTGTGTGTGAGCGAGAAAGAGAGAGTGAGAGTGTTTTTGCTTTTAAAATGTACCCGAAAATGAAGAGACTACTTTTTAAAGATTGGAAGGCTTCCAATACTTACATTTTGTTTTCAAACGTATCAACTCATACATGATTTTCAGTCCCACGACTTGATTTTTATTAGCGATAGATAGCCCATTTACACTTTCCATTGCTTGTGCAGATCGGTGATTCCAAGGTCTGGAACCAGGCTGCAGAAAACTGAACAGCTACGTGGTCACCCTGAGCCACGCTGTGAATGGCCGTGAGCAGTTTTTCCACTGCACCGAACACTGAGAAGTTGTTTTCCTTGATGGCGTGTTGGAGGTGTTCTGGTCACAAACACAGCTTGTCGCTTGCAGCTCAGATCACTGTGGCTGTTTGTGTTTGTACTGTTCCTTCCTGCAATATTTAAAACTCATCCGCTGACCAAATAGTGCAGAATATGCCCATATCTGGTTAATTAGATGGTTTTATTGAAGAATAGCAGCGCTAATGAAGCTCTGCTAACTCGGTGACAAACACATTTCATGTCCTATAACTTCTTCACAATAAAAGCATCCCGCCGTTTTGCCAGTGTAAAGCTTTTAATGTGAAGCAGCAACGGCAGGAAAGGTTCGGTTTGCGTCAGCAGTAACTTTACGCAGCTCCAATACGGCTGAAAGGATCAGCCAACAGTCAAATAAGGCTGATATCTGCAGCTACAAACAGGAACAGGAGTGAAACTAAACTAAAGATTCAGGTAGAAGCTACGAACTGCCGAGCACAGAGAGACCTTTAAAAGCTTTCTCTCGAGTCACAGACACACATGAGTTTAGCTGCCAAAGAAAAATTCACTCAAAAAATTGCATCTAAACAAACCTTTTTTTTTAAATCTTGATCTTCTTGAGCTTTGTGTCAGTTTTTCGAGTTTTCTAAAATGAACAAATCATAAAGGCTGAAGACAGAATAGTGCCCAAGTGCTCACAAGGCCACAACATAATGGATCAATGTCAAATTAGATTAGATTAATGACGGAAACGGTCAGCGCGTATTGCTCCTACTCTTCTCACAGAAGAACAAAAGGCAATATCTGTAGATTCATACACACGCATACCGGTAATATCAAACATTATATCAGTCAAATTAATGAAGTAAAACAGATTTTCCATGTACACAGAGTGTAGTGGAATATCAAATCATTATTTTACTTTGCTTTATTACTTTTTTCCTTAGAACTCTGCGTCATCAAACAGGAAGTTAAGTCAGCTTCTCTCTGCTGTGCTGCAGTTCTCAGGACAAACACATTTTCTGCAGGAAATGGTCTGTGTGTATGTCGGTTATGTGCGAACATGCATGTCTCCTATGTATTATTCAGAGTGTGTTTCTACATGATTGTGAGTGTGTGTTTGTGTGTGTGTGTGTGTGTGTGTGTGCGCGCAGGCTTTTCAGCGGTGAAGGAAGGCTGACGTGTTGGTGGCAAATTGGCCTCATTAATCTCCTGCTTAATTGATTGTGAGAAGTTTGAGGATGACATTTTAAGAAAGCGTGGCGGACGGGGTGCGGCGTGATTGATTTGGCTAAACCGCAGCGCTAATGAATGCCAGCCAGTCACTTAGGTGGTAGAGACCAGACACTAATTTCAGAGAGATTAGGCCAGAGAGGTTGATAACGCTTAATGAAGAGAGAGAGAGAGAGAGAGAGCGGGAGCAGTCATTAAACAGGATGTAAAGCTCCATGTGTGCTCTCCTGTCAGGTCTGGGCTGCTGTGTGTGTGTGTGTGTGTGTGTGTGTGTGTGTGTGTGTTAGTGAGATTTGTATTTGGATGAACTTTATTACTCATGAGTAGAGATCTGTGTAGCAAACACATGGACACAATGTCTCTGAAGGGATGATTTGAAATTTGATTTAGCTCTCGCCGTCATCTTTATAAGATTATATGATTTGATATTTTACAGGATAATTCCAGTTTATTACAACTTGGGTTTCATTTTCGTAGTTTTGGCTATCTTAGAATACTAATGTGCCAGGAAGTGATTCAAGATTCAGTACTTTATTGCCATATAAGCATGATTGATTGATTGGAATTTGTCTTAGTGAGCTCACTTAAACAGAAAAAGACAAAAATAGTTAAACGAATCCCTCATAAAGCACATTAAACAAAGTACAAAACAGATTGGTAATATCCAACCCATAAAATAATCATAACAGCATAAAACAAATGGATAAAATAAAATCCAACACATAGAAAAACCATAGATAAAACACTAGCACCTGTAGGGAAATTAGCAGTAACATCAAACGACCCACTAGATAAAGTGCTTTAAAAACATCTGCCCTACTGCACAATCATTTAACCTGCCAGCGGCCTGCACTGCCATGTTTGGAGTGTTACGGCGGCGGACAGCTTCAGGATGTGTGCTATTGTGGAACCTGGATGTTCTGCTCTCAATGCTTCTTAGTCTTTTTGAGAAGGAAGGAGATTAAAAAGGTTGTTAGCCGGGTGAGACGGGTCCTTTAGAACTTTTGTAATATAGGGGTGGGAGCTCACATCCAATACTTCTGGATGCAGTACGCGCCACTTTGTCCATCTGCCTCCTGTCCTCAGCTGACATGTTGCCAAACCACACAGTTATTGCACAGGTGAGGATGCTCTCCACTGCTGCTCTATAAAACTGCACCATCCCATCCCTGCATATGCCACATTTTCTCAGCTGTCTTAAAAAAGAAAAGCCTCAGGTGTTCTTCCCTGAGAATTGTAGTGGTGTTATTCCCCCATTTCAAGGTGGAGAAGACTGTCACTCCCAGGAATTTTTAGCTGTCATTTGTGTACAATGAGTACAGGAGTGGGGACAGTACACACCCCTGTGGGGCCCCCGGTGCTAACGGTTAAGGATTTAGAGAATTTGTTGTTAGGTTTGACCACCTGCGTCCTCTCCAACAAAACGTCAAGGACACATTGACACAGGGACAGTTCAACTCCCATATGAAGAGTTTGTCATACTGCCTGGATGGGAGAATAGTATTAAAAGCTGAACTGTGATTGACAAACAGAACCCTTGTATGGGTGTCAGAGGCCTGTAAGTGTTAGCATTAGTTCACTGCATGCATGTTAACATGACTGTTGACTAACTCGCAGGGTTATTAGGGTAGCAATCTTTTTTAACTATACCTAGGTACAATAATGCTAACCTTACCATAACCCATAATGACCTGATCCTTAATTTAATTACCTTGTGTTTTTTTTTTTTGTTTTTTTTTTTTGCACTGATCACCAACTGCTGGCCCAGACCAGGTGTGACTACATCCCGACCAAACTCTTTGAATACCAGATATATCTCTTACTACAGCCCCGTTTCCACATGTGAAGAAAGCTTTTTAAGGCGTTTTCCATGTGTTAACTAAACAACATACAACACCTTAATCAGACTGCTTTAAAGTTGTTGGAACTGGGTGTTTTTTCTCTCTCTCTCCCTTGTGATGGAGCTAGGCTAGCAGTTTCCCCCTGCTTTCAGTCTTTGTGCTAAGCTAAGCTAAACAAGCCCCGGACCTGCACTGATCTGCACAGAAGAAAGAAAGGCCCAAGTTATGACAAATCAGCAGACTGCTTCTTTAAGTTGAGCAGGTCAGGAAGTAGAAGGAAGTTTAGTTGTTGCTGATGAAGTGACAGTGTGGCGGTGTTTTTGGACTTTAAAGAGCAGATTGATGTTTGGTGTTTTTAAAGACGCCATGTGGTGTTTGAAGATGAAGAGGCGGCGGACAGACGGACACTAATTAAAGGGGGATAAAGTAAACTGTGTGCATGTGTTAGTCCAAAAAGTGTGAACAATCAGAGTGATTGATGAGGAGAAAGACACTGTGTGTGTTTACGCTTTAGTAAAGTCAGAAAGTGAACTGTAGAAAAGAGACAAAGAGGAAGAAAGTGTGTGTGATTTTCTTTGTGTGTGTAACAGCCTGGCAGAGCACCTGGCATGATGAGTGTCTGGGGGGAGGACTGCCACACCTGTTAAAACACACACACACACACACACACACACACACACACACACACACACACACACACACAGCCTGTTTGGTTGTTTTGTCTCTCTGTGTGAGAATCAAACACAGAACGCTAAGGACGACCTGTCGATCTGCAGCAAGAAGGCAAGGAGACAAGAGAGGGAGGCAAGGACACACAAAAAAAGAGGGAGCCATGAAGACAAGAGACAGAAAGAGGATGGAGAGACAAGTAGACAGCAAGACATGGACAGAAAGAGAGAGACAACGGGCAGACAAATAAGGAGAGAGGGAGGGAAGGAGATGGCAAGACAGGGAGACAAAAGGACAATGTTACAGGAAGAGAAGGAAACATGAAGACAGGGAGGCAAAGAGACGAGCAGACCGGGGGACAGCTGAGGACATTTTGGAATGTGGGGACAATTTAAGAAAGTTAGGACAGTGAGGATAAATCTTTGGAAGGTAAAGGCGGTTGAGGGGAAGTGAGGATATTTATGGAAAGTGAGGCCATTTTAGAAAGTAAGGACATTTTGTCCGACGCTCCAGACTGAAAAGGACTGTTAAAGGTTAAGACTTGGTTTTAGGGTCAAGATTAGAATTAGGCTTAAGTTAAGGTTAGGAAAAAATACATTTTAATGAGGGTCTTCACCATGGATGTATCATGAGCACTGGATACCGGACTCAAAGATGGCGCCCAGTCGCTTGAATAAAAATTGCTCGTCCAGTGCAGAAGCCAAAGTGTTTACTGGCTTCTGGGTTTGCTTCCGGTTGGGCCCACTGCGCATTCCACCCCGCCCGCGATTTCCCGCTCCGCCCATAGACTTTACTTTGGGATGACGATGATGTCGCACACTTGAAAATAGCTTTTTCCATTGCAATACCATGAGTGGCCACTGGGACAAATTGGCAACAAGTCTGAGTGGCGGCGCCATATCGAGTGCCCTTAATACATCCATGGTCCTCAGAAGTATAGAAGTGCAAGTGTGCGTGTTTGTGTGTGAGCGAGAGTGTGTCAGATGAAGTGCATGAACACACACAATCATCACTGAGAGCAGATACAAGCGTGTACCCACAGTCCAACACACACACACACCCAGTCAGAGTGATGGCAGCTGACGTGCCCCGCCCTGCTTTAATAGATGGTTTATGGTAAGTATCTCCACTGTTGTTCGGATGCTCTCATCCATAACACACACACACACACACACGCACATTACAGCATCACTCATAACACGGAGGTGATGGAACGCACAACAACACACACGCGTCTTTGACCACACGTGCTCAGTACAACTGTACATGTACATTCAAACAGAGTGAAGATATTTTGATTAAGTTTCACATTTAAAATCATATTTGTAAAACTGCAGGCGTGAGAGATGAAAATTAGCCTTTTTGTCAAACTCTACCGGAATTATAGTTTTTCTGTTGACCAGTCAGCATTTTCTCTGACTCAGGATTTAATAAGATAAAGTGACTTTTTTTTTTAATCTAAATTGAAAATCTGCAGAGGGGAGAAAAGAAGCCAAAAAATAATTTTAATAATATTTTAATTGTGAAAATATTTGCTAAAAAAAACCTATAAAATCAGCAGTCCGCAGCTTTAATCCAAAAGTGCCACTTCAAATTAAAAGTACAGACCTAAAACTCCTCAGTCACAGTTTACAGGTTACGTGATAAATAAAAACATTTGAATTAAAATAAAGTACAGATTACAGTCAGTGTGGAGTGAACAACAGCAGCAGTTTGTATGGCAAAGAAAAATCAAACGACTGTCGTGTTTGATATGAATGACGTGTTTGAGTCGTTCACCTGCAGCTGGTAAGCAGCCGCTTCACTCTGCGTGCTGTAAAACAGATGTGAGGTGCCCGTGTGTTGTCACAGCGATGAGGGGAAATTAAAGACGACAGCAACGGCACGCAGACACGACACTGCTTCCTGTCAGCCCGTCAATCAAACTGTCAACCAATGAGTGTCACCGTAGGTAAAAATTAGATGTGGAGACGTGAAAGGACAGAGGGATGACAGGACAGATCCGCTGCTCCCGGTGGATTATGGGAATATTACGGTGGAGGTTTATAAACAGGAAGTAGTGAAATGTGTCTGTGTATCTGACGGGGAGACGGGTGCACAGACAGACAGGAAGTGAGAAAGGTGAGGAGAAGTAGAAAGGAAGACAGACAGACAGACGGGGAGGAAGTCACTAAAAGACACCGAGTTTTAAATGAGGAGGTTTGAGACGCATCTTAGCCAGCTGTCTCTCCAAGACGTATATCGAGTCTAAGAAAGCGCCTCCAGTGGTTTCAACACGTGCAGCGAGCTGTTGATTTATGAATGATACGTGTGGGTGAGAGAGCACTGATCTCTATGGGTGAGGCAGAGGCGTTCGTGATAATAAAACTTTTGTCTCGCTCGTAGATCATAAATATGATTCATCCACGTGTTTGTGTTAGTTTATGGATAGTTGTTAGCTAGCTGGCTAAACTGTTAAAGAGCACAAGTTTTGGGCAGTTAGGAAACAGCTTCAGGTGCATTGCCACGCCCCTCCGGACTGGAGGAGGGCAATCAGACTTGTGATGTGGCCAACAGAGACGTATATACTGTATATGAGGATAAGCGTAAATGAAAGTGTCTTAAATCTCATCTGGACTTTATCCAGAGACGAAACACTTGAAAGTGTAAATGGGGCCTAAAACACTCAAGAAGTGCTTCAAAAAACCCGGTATGGATCGCCCTGGACTGCGTGAATTTTACCTGAGTTAGATAAGCAACATGTACACTGTTCAATTAACTTTAAGAATGAAAAAGACATTCTATTTTATTAAATGTATCAAAGCACATATGAAATATGTTGACTATGTATTTAAAGAATATATGATGAATGAAGTCTGAAGAAAAGAACACACACAAACACACACGCAGGCATGGATCAGATACAGTATTTCAGATATATTTCACTCACTCGCTGTGTCTGAGCATTGAACTCCAGACCTTGAGATGAATTTTTAAGACCTGCATATTCAAAAGCAAACACATTACCACGCACACACACACACACACACACACAGAGCCGTGGGTTTCAGGCAGGTTTCGCCAGCCTGCATGCGCAGATGACTCCAGAGGCCTGGCGTGACCCGGTGGCGGCGAGACTAAAGGTCACGGTAGTGAGCGTCGAGCCTCGCATCCTGATTACCCACAACCCCCCTCTCTGACTTCCTGTGAGGTCCGGCAGGTTCATTAGCTGTGGGAATAACTGCAGAGAGACGGACGGAGAGAGCGAGAGAGAGAGAGAGAGAAGAGGTCTGAACCAACAAACGAAGCATCCAGAGAGCGAAAGAAGAAAAAAATGAAAGGAAGGGAAAAGGAGAAAAAAGACGAGTGCAGGGTCTTATTATTTATGCAGTCAATAGGCCGAGGCTTGTCTGCATCTCTAATTGTTTGATTTTATAGGCGGGACGGGCTCTTTAAACAAACACGCTCTTATGCTAATGGCGGCGCGACGGTGCCCTCCTGACAGCATCTGTTGGGAGGGTGGACTGCGGGATTATGGGAGTTTTGAGGGGAAGCTGAATATCATTTGGATAATTAAAAATGACAGAGGAAATGGTCCTCACACACACACACACGCAACCAGCCACTTTGTCTTGACAGGTGAAGGGGGAGGGGGGAGCTAGGGGAGAGAGGGAAGGTTAGTCCTGATTGCTGTCAATCAAGTGGTCCGATGGGAGGACCGTGGAGGCAGGCGTATCGCCGTGAACTTTGACCCCATCCCTGGCCGACGTGATGCTGGTGTGTGTGTGTGTGTGTGTGAGAGAGAGAGAGAGAGATAACAACCTTGAAAGACGGACTGAATTTCAACAGGCTCAGGGCCAGAGAGAGAGAGGGAGAGAGGGAGGGAGGGAGGGAGGGAGGGATAGACTGAGGGATGCAAGAACAGAGAAAAAATGAGAGAGAGGAAATAAAGGGATGGAGGATGAAAGAGGTTAGAGAGACCAAAGTAAGAATGTGTCTATATTATAATGTTACACAATTATTTTAGCTTAGATTAAGTTATAACCATATGTGACATAATATTGATAATTATTTAACTTAAAAATTGGTATTTAAGTCATGTGAAAATGAATACCTGTAATGTGTTGGTCAGTCCAGTAACTCTGTTATAACAACATACAGAATATTTTGGCCCATATTAAAGCTGCACTGATCAATATTTTTGTATTAACAATTGATCAAATGAATATGTGTTGTGTGAAAGGTGTCATTCACAGTGACAGAGCCAGGTAGATTTATCACCCGACTGCAGTTCCCCTCAGCTCTGCGGAGCTTTTTAGCCTCTTTCAGCTCATAGTTTTGGTTCAGTCTCAGCGCGCTAATCAACCCTGTTTCCAACAGCAGGAGGTATCATCATTAGGTGGACACAGACACAACCATGTTGCTCTGCTGATTGTTCTGCTGCCCCAACAAGTGGCCAACCCCAAAATCAATTAAAGCAGCTTTAAGCAGCCAAATTTCTGTCCTCCAACCCTTGCATTAAATGCCAGTGCAGCTAACCACACAAAACGTTTTTCATTAGCCTGTATTCATGTTCAACAGATTATAAACAGTGATCAAATTACGGGAAAATACTGGTTCAGTCGTTTAACAACAGAAACAGTAAAAAAATTTGAGAGAACAACTGAATTAGTCTTTATTAAAACACCGTATAAGTGATCGCAGCGAGCAGCAGGGGACAGAACAGATGTGGAACCATAAATGTGACGTAAATTTCATCAGCCGCAAGCGTCCGCACAGACCGTCCACGTGCAGCCCAAAATCCACGTACGTGCTGACAAACACATCTGCAATCCGCAAACACACAGTGCAGTATAAGCGGAACCACATGAGCATCCGTTGCTCTCTTCCTTGTCCGTTTTCGGCTGTATTCGTCCCTTAACCAGATTGCGTTCACATGTTCACTGTGATGCACAATTTTTGCTGAGCCAAGAAATGTTGCCGTTGTGTCATTTTCACATGTAAACAGCGTCTTCAGATTTAGTGAACTTAATGTGGACATACTTACATGAAAGGGGAGAGCAGTTGAGAAAGGTAGAAAACAGATTAATAGTGACTGAAAACTTGTTTGTATTCTGTGTGTGTGGGAGAGAGAGGGACAGAAAGTGAGAGCGATCAAAGGAAACAGGATCACTAGAAAGCCAAAGTGACAATTGAACAAACGGCATCGATGAAAAGACCGTCAGATTATATCTCTGTCCTTCTGTCGTTTTGTTCTGTGTGTGTGTGTGTGTGTGTCTGCTTGTTTCTGACTGCGTGTGTGTGCATACCGCTGTGTGTAATTGCATATTTATTGATGTGTGTTCCCACATTTATTTGTTCCTCCAAGATGTGTTTGTGTCTTCCCTCGTGTTTTTATTCAGTTTGTGTACATCTGTGTGTGTGTGTGTGTGTGTGTGTGTGTGTGTGTGTGTGTGTGTTACTGACACTGAGCTGAACAGGGAGGGTTGAGATGTAAAACCTTCCTCCTCTCCAGACGCAGGATAGAGCGAATCCTCACCCCCTGCCAAATTAATCTGCTCTCTCACACACACACACACACACACACACACACACACACACACACACACACACACAGTGAAAGCGGATACTGTAGAATAATTTCATTATAAGGTTGTGAGCATGTGGATTAATGGTTTTACTGTCACAGAGAAGACAGGGGATTTTCTCTTTTCTGCTCGCTGTTTCTTTCTCTCTCCAAGATGCTTTTATTTTGTCATTTCCTCTCCACGTCCTTTCCCCTCTTCTTTTCTTTCATCCTCTCATCCTCTTTCCCTTGTTTTTTTTCCCTGTTGTTCAGTGGCTAAGCCTCCTCTGGTTCATGGCGCTGTTTCCATCAGGTAGACAAAATAAGAGAAACACCTCTTGAGTAGCTGTGTGTTGGGCTCAGTGTTGTTTTCAGGACCGTGTGCAGATTTAAGGAGGTGAATGTGTTATTGAGAATCCAATGAGAGGAGACTGTTGAAAGATGTTGAGTCGATGTGTGTATGTGATTTGCTTTTGTACTTTTATGGTTTTGTTTAATTTTAGTGTTTAATTTCTCCACGTGGGCAATTAAGTGAATCCTAGTGCGTCTTTTCGTGTTGGTGTTGCTTTGTTTTATGTTGTATTGTGTAGTTTTGGCATGTAGTTTGCAGTTTTATTTGTGACATTTATTTACACGCTGTGTCATGTTCTTTCATCGTATATAACGCTGTTGAGGACACTGAGGCCATGATCTGAATTTGAGGTTTTTAGCAATCTGGGCTTTTTTCATTTTCACCAGATGAAAACCTTTACCTGGCTTTAATTAAAGGCTTATTCCAACATGTTAGGGCTCACTGTAATTAAATTGGACCAATTTTACGCTAACAAAAAACAAAGGAAGGGCTAGGACTAGTTATTCATATCAGTGCTTATACGATACTTTACTTTGGGCAATATAAAAATGTTTTAATACTTTTTTTCTGTTAAAGAAAATACATGAAAGAGTATCTTAACACCCACTGAAAATCACGCCTTTGCTGGCCTCCAGTGGTTTAGCTTCTCACTTTGCTGCAGTGATGTACAGGTGGACTCCACTGTTGGGTGTGGTTACAGGTGCAACAACGCACATTTCTAACCACACCCAACTCCACCCATCAGGGATGCTGAGTGTGGTCTGCTTTTCAGCCTGGTGTTACGTCACTCCTTTGGCTGAAAAAATAATGTCTAAAGTAAGAAACGTTTCCTGATTGAAATCAGGAAATATCTCGTGAAAGAATAAGTTAACAAGCCTGAGAATCTGATCGAGCATTTGATACCAACTTTTGAAATGTGACACTATTTAATCCTCCAGCCTATGGACATAATATATTGAGGTTTGATACGCAGCCCTGTAAAGGACTGTTTATGGCAGTATGTAGAATGCTTTGAAAACATCAATAAATGGAGAAAATAGAAAATCTGTCAAAGGAAAGAAACAACATAATTGGAACAGTCAACTGTTGCTGTGTCATGTGGAGACGCGCTGTTGTCGTATGCGGTCATTTTGTTTTCTTTGGGTTTGTGTGGTGTCCTGCTGTGCTTTGTTGTAGTGTTTAATTTTCAGATTTGTGTCGTGCGTTCCGCCCTTTCTCATGTGTTTCCATATCATTTGATTTATGGCATCTTTTTGTTTTGGTTCTGTGCTGTCATGTTATGTTGTCAGGCCGCGTTGTGTGGCGCTTTCATTTGATGTCATAAAATCCAAACCCCGCTGAGAATGCAGGTTGGATGCAGACAGGATGTGAAACACATGTGCCATGTTCACATTAACAAGTCTGCAGAGGTGTGTGTGTGTGTGTGTGTTACAGTGTCATGAACACATTTATTTGTGTGTGTGTGTGTGTGTGTGTGTGTGCGAGACAGAGACGGCTGGCATGTCTCAGTCACCTGGCTCAGTCACCCTCCATAATCACTACAATCCAACAGAGAAATCTGCTCTAATCAAACGGGAAACGCCTCCATGGTTTTGGCTCTCATTTGCTCTCTCTCTCTCTCTCTCTCTCTCTCTCCTCTCTCTCTCTCTCTCTCTCTCTCTCACCTCATTCATTCCTGATGTTGTTCTCTCTCATCCTTTCTTCCCCATCTCTCCCCCTGTATTCTCTCTTCCCCTGTTTCTCTCTCTCTCTTGTGTGCGTGTGTGTCTCTCAGTCCAGGAGGCAGCAGTAGCAGCTGGCGAGGGCAGTCCCCAGAGGGATTGTGGGTAGGGAGGGGAAGGTTATGGCTTCACTCCCATCACCAATCTGTTGCCTGTGTGTGTGTGTGGAGGGGGGGGGACAGTTCTGGTTCCAGTCGAGTGTAATTGGAGCGTGTGTCTGTTTCATGCAGACTGGCCTGGATTGGTTTTGGTTTGTGGTTTTGTTTTAGTTTGGTTTGGTCTGGTCTGGGTTCCTCTGAAATCATTTGGCTTGGTCTGGACTAGTCTGGTCTAGTCTGGTTTGGTTTTTGGAAAACCCGGCCTGGCTTTGTTGAGTTTGTGGTTTGGTTTTTTGGTCTTGTCTCTTTTGGTTTGGTTTGTTGGTTGGTTGGTCTGGTCTGGTTTGGTATTTAGTCTGGTTGAGTCTAGTTTGGTTGGATTTTTGGTCTTGTGTGCTAAGGTTTTGTTTGGTTTGTGGTTTTGTCTGGTTCAGTCTGCTTTGCTTTGATCCGGTCTGTTTTGGTTTTTGGTCTTATCTGAACCGGTCTGGCTTTGTTCAGTTTGTGTCTGGTTTTGTTTGGTTTGGTAGTTCTTCCTAGGAAAGTATAAGAAATTGAATATTTGTAATTGATAAAATAAGGCAGATACATTTATACACTTCACTAGATCAAGTATACAAAGGTAGATGAACAACTAAGAGGTGAATAACGCATAAAATATGATCAGTTATCAGTGTCCAATCAACAAGCTTCTTGTGAGACATGTGATATGTATTTACAAGCCCTGATTAGATTTTAATTGATCAGTTTAAGCTTCAAAAAAAGAACAGTCATCATTTCTACTCACATGCAAACCAAAATCAAACAAACATTTACATGAGATCACACTTACTGCTTTTATTTTGAACGTGACCAGACTATCATCTTGCTGTCTTGCACAGTGCAGTGTGTATTGCAGTGAGTATTTCTTTACATAAAAACATGGATACCTTATGCACCAGACCTGGATCAAATAGAGCTTCCACATGCTTGTTACAGTGTTTGTTTTGCCCTTCGTGGAGCACCAGATGGGTGGGGTTTACTGCAGCGGGGTCTCCTGCTGTTGGACTTTCCGCAGGCTCACCAACACCTCGTGTACTCGGCGTGTTGGATGCCTGCTGTAAACTGAGTCTCTTTAAATTTTTACCGTGAGAGTTAGCGGTGTGTCAAACATAACCTCTCGCTCCACTGCCACCGCTGCTACTGCTGGAGGCATTTGTTTTCTACTCCAGTACGTGCCTCAGCACTAAATCAGCTGGTTAGATAGAGGAGCTCGAAGAGTGAAGCAGCTTCCATGCAGCTCTTGTACCTGTGTGTCTGTCTTATTTTGATGTTAAACTTGCATGTATAGCTGTGATTTTGTGTGTGCATGTGCATTTGAACATGCCTGTGTACATGATTTTACATTCGTATGCCTGTGTGCATCAAACTGTGTGTTTTTAGAAGAAGAAATGTACCACAACAAATAAAAATAACATCAGAACAGCAGGAGGAAACTGAAATCGAACAAGAGAGGAGGATTTATTTGATTGGATGGGAGTTGCTTGTCCAAAAAAGAAAGAAGAAACCTAAAGGGACTGAGAGGGGGAACAAGAAGGAAAGAATCATCTTAATGAGATTTAGAAAAAAGGAAATCATTTTCAATCTGGGAGTACTTTATCTGCTACAAAATATACAGAGAAATCATTAATGGGGAGGAAACAGAGAGCTGCTGTTTTCGCTGCTGGTTTATGGATTCATAACTAGAACACAGAGAGAAAAACACTAAATGTCAAAACAAGTTCATTTCTTCAACTGGAAATGAGATCTGAATGAAAGATACAGAGAGAGAAGGTTAAGCAAGACATAGTTTTAGCTGTCTAAATGTTTCTTGGAGGAAATAAAGATCTCATTGGTCGGTTGGAACTTCTTTAAGCTAAAAACTAAGTCAGCGTTAACAAGGGTGAAAAGGTGGGGCTAATTCAAAATACACTTATTTGTTGTCTTTCAGAGGGTGAGATGTTCAGATGGATACCAGTCTCATGTCTGTGTGTTAAGTACAGAGCTGGAGTCAGGACGTGGTTAGCCTAGCTTAGCATAAAGACTGGAAGCAGAAGGAAACAGCTAGCCTGGCTCTGTCCAGTGTTCAAAATATACCTGCCAACAACTCTGAAGCTCATTAGTTTGTTGTATCTTGTTTGTTTAATCTGTACACAAACAGAAATGTAAAAGTGACCATTCGTAGTTTCACTGGGAGTTATGTGATGGCACACGATCAACAGTTTGTCCATCGACCCAGTATTTCTGTGCGGTGTCTCCGGCTTTAGTGGTTTTGTTCTCTGGACAGGCACGATGGTACCAAACCTGGCAACCCCACTGTTACAACAATACTCTGGAAGCTGTTGTTTGCTAAAGAATACTTACAGCACTTAACTCGCTCTTGCATTTTTCAGCATTACAGCTACATTTGAACAGCTGTTGAATTATACCAGAGAAAATTAGTAAATTTGTAATTTGAGTTGGAGGGTTGCAATGATCATTTTCTTGGTCACACCAGGAAGTGGCACAGCGAAGTTTAGCCACGTCTTTTCTGAAATAGATGGTGCTAAAAGCTTGATGACAGTGAATACTGGCGAGTTCACCGCTAAGGCGCTAGCAGGCTGGGAACATGCTGCTAGTCAGTCACAATAGTAATGAAAATAGCTTTCCTAGCTTTACTTTGTACCGTCGACTCGTGTCTAATAACTGTCTGCACACCACGCCTCATATCAGTTCATACCTCAGACAGAATGTCATATAAAACTTCATCGTGCAACGCTGATAATTAAAAAAAAATTCCCCAAAAATTCAGTGCTGTTGGTCAACAGCAACCATCAAAGTTGACCAAATATGACCATGACTGGTAAGAATGCTATAGATACTGGTGTCACCGGGTCCTTAGACCTTAGAGATACAGTATTTGCCCAGTGGAAACCTGAAAGCTACAGAAAATGGCTTATGAAACGCCCAATGCCAGCTGAGGCAATGTCGTGTGTGTGCATGTGTGTATGGAGTCCATTGACCTTCCTTCATCTCTCTGTGAACAGGACAAATATTTAAAATAGATGTCATGTCCTGGACCGCCTCCAATGTAACAGCCTCTGTGTGTGTGTGTGTGTGTGTGTGTGTGTGTGTGTGTGTGTGTGTGTGTGTGTGTGTTTCAGTGGCTGATTCCTTCACCACCCACTGCTGAAAAACCGAAGCTTGTGCTTTCTTTTTTCCTCCCATCACTCTCCATTGTTGTTTCTCTCTCTTTTCCTACAACCTCCCCACTTCATTTCCTTCACTCCTCTCTCTCTCTCTCTCTCTCCCCTCTCTCTCCCCTCTCTCTCCGACAGCCACTAATAATAACACATGAAGGCAGTCACACCAAATGAAGACAAATGCCGTCCACTGCTTTGGAATCATAATCTCTCTCCCTCGCGCTCTCTCTTTCCCTCTTTCTCTCCATGCTGTCTCGCCCACTGTCTAACCCTCGCTCTTGTCCTCCACCCTCTGGTCTCTCTATCTTCATCTCTGTTCAGCTGTAGAGTGGGATGTCTCTGTATAACTTCAGAATCTAATCTTGTACTTTTTACTTTTATCGTGAAAAAGAAGAAGCGTTCAGATGTATTTGGAGAAGTCTGAATTTGAACGTTTCATCTTGAGGTGTCCTTCACATTGACTAGTACCTTATTGGGTTTTATGTGTAGTACACGCCTACAAAAGTTTAGGACAGGACAGAGATTTTATATTGGTTTTATTTATCCGTATAATTGTCATTTATCTTTTTGCAAAAATAATTCGTATGAAGATTTTCTGCCATCTCACTTATTTATGGCTGATTATGTGCCGATCACAATTAGTTTTTCTCTTGATCCTTTAATATTGAGTATCCTCAGAGACTGATCTAATGTGTATTTTGTTATACTTTTGTTGATTTTCTCCTTCATTATATAGATGCATACAACTTAAGCAGAATACCTCTGCTTTAAGAAAAGATTAACTGCACAACAAATGTCCTGTTGAAGGTTTTTCTCTAAAATGTTGTGTAATATTTGTGGAGAGGATGACAGTGTGGATCAGCTGTGGCAGGAGTCTTTGGGAAAGACTTATACAGCTCCTCTTCATCTCCAACATGAACATGAAAATACTTACAAATACTTAAGATCAGGAGGTTTAGAGTTAAGGTTGACCTGCGAAATAC
This sequence comes from Siniperca chuatsi, assembly GCF_020085105.1. NCBI lineage: Eukaryota > Metazoa > Chordata > Actinopteri > Centrarchiformes > Sinipercidae > Siniperca > Siniperca chuatsi. Next base: position 27,571,277 of record NC_058056.1, read on the forward strand.
CACAAAAAAAGATGCAAAAGGACAGCATGTGACGCGGGGGGACGGGGGTTTGTTGTCTCATAATCCGTCCAGTGCTCTAAAATGGTGGTCGAAGATTAAACACAACAATCTCAACTCAAGGGCCGTTAGTAGCTGTTCTGAGATTTTGATCATAACACCACCTTCTTTAGCAGATGGAGTTGTTCCATTTTTTCCGCAGCACTTTAAGGACCTTTTGTACATGTTGATTTAAAAGTTAAATTTCAAAGTTCATTCTCGACCTTTGAAACAACAGTTGAAAAAACAATCCCACCTTCAGGTCCATTTAGAAGCTGTTCTGGGGCTTCTGCTTATATCACATGATCTGATGTAAATCATGTAATTGGAAACTTCAAACAGCTACCAAAAGGACCTCAAGGTGAGTGTTTGTTTTTCGTCACCTGTTGTTTCAAAGGTCAAGAATTAAATGTGACGCTCTACTTGTGTAGGGAAAGATTGTCACAGTTAAAGAAACCGATGTTGACTGTTGGTAGGAGACAGAATGTGAAGGATTATCTAAACGATTTCTAGATGACGCAAAACAACATTTCAGTATGGTCTTGTTTGAAAAACAGTGAAGGAACCCTTTAAGTTTCACTCTATCAGAAGAAATGGCCCCCACATGCAGAATAGATAGATATTTAAAGGAACACTGTTAACACTGTTCGATAAAAGAATTAGGATGAACAAACCACTTCATGAAACTGTAAAGTACTAATGATCATTTGCATGTATTTTGCGAATGATGAATCATGATTGCAGCGACTATCAGCTGTTTCCTCCCAGTTAAACCAAAGCGCTCTCCTCATGTGCCGCCATGATAAAAACCATTTCCACCACCACAAATTAACAAATACATGGCTGAATGGTAATGTTTGCACCATACCTGCGGGGATAATTGATTAAATGAGCATTGTAATTACATTTTCTCTTCCTAATATTGAAGATGTTATCAGTGTATCTTTTATCATTAAGTTAATCAGGAACTAAGACGACATTAAAGAGAATGAGTGAGCATGTGATTAGTCAGAGAAAGAGAGTGGGGGAGCAACTGAGTGTGTGTGTGAATGTTTTATTTAATCTGTATTGTTCTGGGGCCCTTAAGCACAATTCTTGTGTTTCTTTTGATGAATAACTGTGCGTGTGTGTGTGTGAGTGTGAGTGCAAGTGTGTGTAAGTTGTAGTACAGTCGTTGCATGTGTGTGTGTCCATGCATGCAGTGATAATGATGTGGATATGGTGTGTGTGTCGTATCCATTCAAAAGAGTCCCCCTAGTGGTCAAACAAAACAATAAAGCACCAGTTACAGTAGCTGCCAATGTGAGTTATTATTGTTTTGTAGGGCCAACAGTAGTACTATTAGTATAGTTGTAGCGTAATATGTATGTCTATATGTATGTACTGTAATATAGTACCGGTATAGTAGCCTAATGATAGTCGAGCAGCAGTCCTGGTGGAGAAGTGGGCGGACCTGCTGGTTCCAGAAGTATTTTCCCACTTTGAATTCACAATTGAAAGTTTAATTTGAACCGTGGCAGCTGCTGCATTTTACTCTGGGGGGGGGGCTATACCAAAAATCAGGCAAACATGTACTAAGGTACTACATCAGTGTACTTGCAGTGTAAATAAATAAAGGCCTTTACTTTTATTTGCTGAGCTGAATAAACATTTGTTATAATGGAACGTGCTTAGGTAAGGTAAGGTTATGGTACCTCAATTAGTGCAAATTCTTTAATAATTATCTTTTATACTCATTATGCTTACGGAGCCCAACCCTGTAGCCTTCATCAAGCTGAGCAGCTATGTTTCCTTTCCCATTCCATTTTCCATGTGGACCCTAGTTTATTCATGCTTTTTTGTTTTTTCTGATATGTGCTTTAAATCATTCAACCCAGTCTGAATCCATGCTGAGTCTGCTCCTGTTGTTTGAAAAAGGAGGCAGGGAAAGCCAAATAAAGCATTGGTGTCACTACATGCAGTTAGCCGAGCCTTCTTACTAAATCAGCCTCTGAAACGCCAGAGGACGTTGTCTTTGGATTGTGGAAAGGCTCGATGAACTCAAGCCTCACGTCAAAGGGCTGCTGCAGGTCTCTGACTCTGAAGGCTCTGTGTTGAAGCAGCCTCGGTGCCTTCAGACCTGCCGTCTGACGAACAGCATGGAAACATACTCCATACCTTTTGCTCATACTCCTCACCACCGCTGTTCAGGTCCAAGCTCTTTGACTCTGAGCTTCTCTTGCAATGTTCTTCTTATTTTTAGTGACTTAACTGAATATTTTGTCTCCATTCTAGCTAGCTAAACCCACTCTGTCTGTTGCGAAAGGCTCCTCCAACTCTACGCTCAAATCATTCTGCCGCATTTTATGTCAGATGTACCAAGAGCCACTCTCTCTGCTGCCACCCAATGGTTGGTGGTGTGTAAATCAGCAGCATTCAGATGAATGCTGTTGGGACGCAGGTGCCAGACGCCCCAACAAGCTCCTATCACTTGTATTGAAGAGGAGCGAACTGTGCATGTACAACTTATAACGAGACTCAGTGGGCAAAGATTCTTGCACCCCAGGGCACATGGGTCTGCCCTCAGGCCTTTCTGCCAGAAAGCCCTGAAAGCAAACTCCTCCTATGTGCCGCCCTAGGCCGAAAATACATGACCTGTCGGACCTTTAGACAACGTAAAACATTTTGAATCTACATTTTATTGCAGATGCTACATTTTTTTTTCTCACTGACTATAAAATATTTTCCTTGCTCATTTAAAAAAATATATATTTAAATGTAATTAAGTCTTATTCAATGAATGTCTAGGATGTGAGGTGGGGCGGCGCCCTAGCGCCCTCTATTGGCCAGCCGCCATTGCTCTGAACACAAACTTCGATCTCAGCCAGTCTGTCTGCTGATTAGTTTGTAATATATTAACAGAGCTGTGGTGTGGCGAGTCACGATTGCTGCTAGTTTGCCCTGGTGGCCAACAGTGGTACTGCAACAAAAACTGCAGTTATATAAGATATGTGTAAAACACCAAACAAGGTCAATTATTATTATTTGTATCATTATTTGTGTATATCCCTATAATTTTAAAGCGGTTTTTCAAAGCATAAAGATTTAATATTTGTAAAACCTCCTCAGAGCCTAAAAAACAACTTATATATGAGACATCACCTCAATATAAAGTCTGTGAGATGAGCAGGTGGGGCCAGACACTAAAGAGCATGTCTCCTGAGCCATACAACATGGGAGAAAACCAGAAAGTGAAAAAAAACAGTTTTGATGAACAGAACGAGCTGGGTTAGCGACATCCAGTCTTTTATCCAGTTATTATAGTACATCCACTGTCTGCACAATATGGGGCCCAAATACCGACATGGTATGTCAGCCATACAGGCTCCGTATGTACCCATGTGGGTCATTAATAGAGTCCAGGTAAGTTGTCTCAGTTATGAGGCAGGTTAAATGAGATAACAGGGAAGCGTTTCCCCATACCCAGGCTTTGTGCCGCCTTTACAAGGGTCCATTTGAAAGGTTCCACGGTCTGGGCCACCTATAACCTCAGAATCAGAATCAGAAATACTTTATTGATCCCCGTAGGGAAACTCTTTGTTACAGTAGCTCGTCTTTACGTCAGTGCACACAGGAGAAAGTACTAGAAAACGATATGATACACTATAAACACTATAAAACAGGTCAGATATAAATTAAGTATCATGTCGGTATAAGTATAAGATAAACTAAGTGTCAAGTACCAAGTGGGTTTACTGGTTGATGATGAAGTACAGTCTAGAATACAATGTAACTCCTTAAGTAATAAATAATATTAAGCGGGGGTGCATGTACTGTCGAAGAGTAATTGAGGTATATAGTATCAGTAGCAATAAATAAGAAAAACTAACAAGGGAAAACTAATATTGCACGTAAGTAGAACACAGAATATTTCACAATTATTATTAATTATGGCGGAGATGTAATGCTCAATGTCCAGTTTAGTGACTTCGGGTCAAACAGACTGACACTTAGAGGGAGGAGTTAAATAGTTTGATGGCCACAGGCAGGAATGACTTCCTGACCTACACACAAGGAGCCTATATGGAGCTGATGTGTGGCCCCCCCCCCACGTGACGTCCTTTTTGAACCCTTACAGTTTGCAAGCTGATACTTGGGCTGAGGGTACAAGTGGGGCACCTGATATAAACTCTGATCACTTCCTGTAAAGCAACAGGAAGTCATTTTCACAGCCAGAAATCATCCTCTGTTCAAACAAGACAAACACAGCATGAGGAAGAGACACACTCGGGTCCTCTGTGCATCTGCTCTGTGCTGTGTGTGTGTGTGTGTGTGTGTGTGTGTGTGTGTGTGTGTGTGTGTGTGTGTGTTTTTGGAAGGGTATCCTAAGGTTAAACTGCAGAGAAACAGCATCCATCTGGAGAGCATTAGAGAGATTTATCAACACTCCTGTCCTTGAATCATACAACATATTGTGAATCATACAACATATTGTGTGTGTGTGTGTATGTGTGTGTTTTTAATCGCCCATGCCCACCTGTTTGCGGTGAGGAAGTCCCCACATCTCATCTCCATGGCAACAGATTGAAGGTCCGTCAAAAGCTACGTTGACCACCAGACCAGAGACATGTCACCTATCAGAGTAAAATACCATACGGTAGAATAGAATAGATCTTGACAGTTCATTCTCGACCTTGGAAAAAGCAGTTGATAATCTTCTGGTCCACTCACTGGCTTGTACTGGAGCTGTCGACCAAATCAAAAGGTCTTCATCAACAGGGGAAGTTTGCACAGTTGTCATGAAACTGAGCACTTTTAGAAAGTCCATGTCAAGATCAAGATTGAACTGTTAAGCACAACTTTTCAGAGTATCGGGGCACCTTGAGTGGACATTGTTTTGTCAACTAGAATAGCATTGAATAATATAGACAAGAATTACTTGAATAAGGTAGAAAATATAAAATAGATCATATACATCCTGATCAAATATGTGCACAGCTCAAACAGTGGAACACTACATAATACAATAGAACATAATAGAACAGAGAGAAAAATTGATCATACTCAACCCCAATGCAAACTATAAAATGAGAAAATAGAGTAGAAGCCAAAGACTGAATGAGCTGTAAGAGCTCTGTTTGGATGAACAAGCCGACCAATCAATAACCATCTACATGTCAGCGAGCAAGGACACACACACCGCTCTACTTGCATAGGAGGGAAACAGGAAAAGGTGTAAAAGAAGGAAAAGAGGAGGTGGCAGGGAAGAGGAGAAGAAAGAACAGGAAGTTAAAAACAAGGGAAGAAAGGTACGAGACAAAGACGGAAGGACAAAGAGGAATTAAGGTAAGAAATAAGGAAAGAAGGAAAAAGATGAGATGTGGAGAAGAAAGCCAGAATGGAGGAAATGCACATAACTTTCTGTCTGTGTAAGAGTGTAATACTCTTAACCCAAAGGAAGAGACATTCAAATGCTTCTTCAGCTAGTCTACACACACACACACACACACACACACACACACACACACACACACACACACACACACAGACTGAATGTACAGAAAATACGAGTCTGAAGAGAATGATTAAAATGTTACAGGTTTTACGGTTATTTATTTTAATTATTATTATTATTTTGGGCTTTTTGCCTTTACTTTGATAGTGCAAGTGAAGAAAGACAGGAAAGAGGGAGAGAATGGGGCACGTGCTCTACCAGGTGAGCTACTCGGGCGCCTCTTTTCAGCTGACACTCCAAATGTGACATGTTACATCTGAACAAGGCGTTGTGCAGCGCCTCTGTGACAGACAGGTGCGTTCGATAGTGGGGAAGTTCCAAAGTAAAAGCTGCAAAATATCCACATACTCCCGAAAGCTGTGCTTCCAGGATTTGTTTTGCAGTCTTTAGAAAAGTCAAGAGGGAAGCGGGAGGATTCCTTATTTTCAGATTACACTTCTGTGGCTGCACCAGCAACAGTCTGATATGAAAATTATTGTCTCTTTCTTGATAGAAACGTTTTAATATCTGCAGTGTACAGCTGTCACTGTACAATACACACTGCTGCAGTACACCAGAGAGAGTCAGTACTGGACCTCGAGACTGACTAGATTGGGACCTCTCACACACACACACACACACACACACACACACACACACACACACACACACACACTCTCACACCTCTTCAGGGAATTAAAGTGATATTGAGCTCTGAGCAATAACTGGAAGAGTGGAATTATTACTCCAGGGCTGTCGCTGTGTGTGTGTGTGTGTGTGTGTGTGTGCGCGCTGGTCACCTGTCCACTTGTCGATTGTTGCTTTTGATTAAAAACGAGGAGTGGCGACAGCTCCGAGTGTCTGCAATATTCCACTGATGCCGTTATCTCTCTCTCCTGCTCTCACTCTGCTTCGCTCTACCTTTCTCCAACTGTCTGTGTTTCCTTCAAACATATTTCTAACATGAATAAAAAATGTATAAAAAGCTTTAGCCAGTTCCTTCAGGAACAGCTTGATCACAGCAATTAAAGTTGAACTAGAATTTGAATTGCACTGCATTGGGTTTTGGACATATTTGAAGAACCTGAGTGTAGAAGTGTGTCCACACCGGAGGCGTTCCAGCGGCATGTTTCGGTCTGATGGAACAGATCTGCTTTGATTTGAATCAATACAGCCGACTACACAGGCCGAAACCGCAACCCAAAACATTGTTTGGGTTTGTCTATTTTCTTCCGTTTAACACATGTAACTACAGTGGTTGTGTATTTGGTTCTGAGTGTTGCCAAAACACAGCTGAGCATAGAGCAGTACTGTGGCTGAACACACCCTGATGAGGTGCAGACAGGGTGTTACAGTCCGACAGCAGCCTGCCACACAACAATGACCCACGTTAGCTTTCTAGCCACTGTCTCCTCCTTATCTAACGCGTCATGGACAAGTCTTTTCCTGCACCGTAGCTTGTTGAACGGGCCGCCATACAGACATTAGTTTAGATGCTTAATGTTCTGGTCCTTATTCTTCAGCACGACACTAACAACACACTATCTGCCGGAGGCTTTGTGTTTACGGTCTCTCCATTCCCCTGCCGGAGCTCAGCCTGCCAGCTGCTGTCTCTGACATGCACACTGGCCCCCCACTCAGAGAAAAGGAGCACCGCAGATGTATCTGATGTAGAGATCTTTTTTATTCCTTTAAATAATATAAAATATTAACAATAGATATAAAAATCACTTTGACAATCAGCCGACTAATTGTGATTTAAGTTGGATTGTAAATGTATTATAATGGATTATGAATACATACTCCATATCTGGGCGACGATATCCCCCCCCCATTCACTAAAAACAGATCCAAGCCATTAAGTTTTTAAACAGGTAATGCACTAGCACCTTATCCCCCATGCACTTTGTGTGAGGTATGCATATGCACATGTCTAGTGGTGACTTTTGTGATGTTGAGATTGTGCTGCAAGCCAGTTTGTGTATATATATATATATATAAAAATATAAAATATCCATCTAAATGTCGCCATAATCTACTGCAAAAGAACAATTAATCCAAAATGAAATGAATTATTACACACGGTGATAATAATTTGAATATATATCATAGTTTAGAAAACATCAGCATCTTATTATATGCAGGCAGAATACAGTACTAAGCAGAGGATGCATTCAATTTTTCACTCCCTCCCTCTCTCTACTGTTACGTACTGATCTCTCTCTCTTTCCAATATTGACATGTCTTGACCTTTCTGAACCTTCCTCTTCCCTCTGCTCTTCCTCCCATCTCTCTCTCTCTGCCTCTCCTCTTCTCTCCCTTCACTTAACTCTCAGTCCAAACCTCCCTTTTCCTTCCTCTCTCTCCCTGTTTCCTCTCTTTCCTTTATTGATATGTTGACCTGTCGGCACCTTCCTCTTCCAGTTTTCCCCATCCTCCCATCTCTCTCTCTTCATGGTCCCCTTACCTCACTCGTCCCTCACCTCTATGTCTAAATCTGTCTTTCCTCCTCTTCCTCTCCCCCTCTCTCTTTTCTCTTCTTTCTCATCTCCTTCTCTCTCCTCACTTGCTCTCTCCATCTTTCAACTCTCTCTCTGTCACAATGTGTTGGCTTCTTCCTCTCTCCTGAGCGCCCCCCCCCCCCTCCTCCTCCTTCGACTCCTGGCTATTGATTGGTTCATTTGATAGTTCTATCACCAATCAGCATGAAGTTGACCTTTTGGACTTGGCAATGATAGCATTTGTGTGTGTGTGTGTGTGTGTGTGTGTGTGTGTGTGTGTGTGTGTGTGTGCGCGCTGACCTTTGCAGCCAGAATGTCAGCCTGGCTCTTGATGCTGCTTGTCAGTGCATTAGTTGGACAGGAAGCAGTTCAGCTCTCTAACAGGAAGTTCAAACTCTCCTTACGACTGAGAGTGGGCAGCATCGTGTGACCTGATTTGCAACTGTCAGATCCTCAGAGTGTCATTTCCTTTCCATCCCAACATTGGGCCTCATGCAAAAACCACGGATACGAACAGACTTGTTATTAAGTGGTGCGTACGAGTGATGTAAGAGAATTTGTCGCATTCACCATTTTCTCTCCACTGACGCTGCTAGTTTGGTTCTGTGTTCGTCGGCTGATTTCTGACACCAGGACTCGAATCTAGGTAGCCTTATGAAGTAGTTTGGGGGCGTTGATTATGCTAAAGATCATCAGCAGGTAGTATAAATGAAACTGAAATGAACAATTTCACTGAGACGTTTGTGCCGTTAATAAGGTTTGCTGAATTCGACTTGGAACAATCATATGAGCAATTCTCAAAGAAGAACAGTTTACGATAAGAATATGAAAATGTTTTTTGTTAAAAATAGGTAGCGTTAATGTAAAATGAAATAAATCAAAATATACAATCCGTCCTGACCTTATAAGACATTATTGTCAATAGGCAGAAGTCCAGCAGACCAGTCTGGTTTGAAAAAAGAAGCAGCTGATAAAAATAAAACCAGACAAATATTGTGTTTACAGGAGCTGGGGGGGAGTTTTATGAGCTGAGGATCTGCTGCTCCAGTTGTTCCAGTTGTTGTTAATGTGTGAACTGGGAGCAAACTGGGAACCAAATGAGTGAGCGGTGCCTTTAAAACCCAGAGGATCAGACTGTAAAGAGCCATATGCTGGATGCATAACACACACACACACACTAACACATTGCCATACCTTATTACTCCAGGTCTTTTACATCTCTACTTCTTTACATTGTCTTTCTATTTGTACAATCTCTTTTTCTGTTAATTATCACACACTTAAAAATTCAGTTTCAGTTTAACGCCACATGCCCGTCTCTACGTTCTACTACAGAAAAACAGAATAGATTCTGTGTTTCTTTATTGTCACAGAGGGAGAAAAAAACAATGTGTTGGAGTCCATTTTTTCTGTGATATTTATGTCCAAAATCCACCTTAATGTGATTTAACTTAGGCTTTAGACACACAAACTCACAAGTCTGAGCTTCTGAGGAGCGCCTGAAGGCAACATAAACTCTTCCTCATTCCTTTCCTCACTCCCCTCTCTCTTTATTTTCCATCCTTTCAATTCTTCCTTCTTTGTCTTCCCTCCCCTTTTCTCCACCCTCACTCATTCCTTTCCTTCCTCCGCTCACTCCTCTTCCCTCCTTTCTTCTTTTCTTACATCCTCTCCCTTTCTCATTCTTTCTTCCCCTTTCCCCCTTTTCTCTCATTTACCAAAGGTACTGTATGCAACATTCAATTCAATTTTATTTATACAGTGCCAATTCATAACAGAAGTCTTGTTCAAGTCAGAAGTCTCATTGCACTTTTCCTATAGAGCAGGTCTAGCCCGAACTCTTTATAATATTATTTACAGAGACCCAACAAATCCCACCGTGAGCAAGCACTTGGCGACAGTGGCAAGGAAAAACTTCCTTTGAGAGAGAGAGAGAGAGAGAGAGAGACTAAATGTTGCCCTAGAGCACCAGCATCTCAGACCAAAACAAACGGACACTAGGGCCCACCAGACTCCATTGAGAAAAACAGTTATTTTACCTTGCAGAATGTCGTAAAACACACTTCATTCAAAATGGACAGAAACAAAATAAAACTCACCAAAACCGTCTTTGTTAGTCTTTCCACTGTTTCAACAATCACCAGCTCTGGTTTGGACGAAATAAACCCTTAATTCACTGAAATATTCTGGCCCTACGCCTCAACCAGCAGCCGCGGAAAGGGCCGCCATTGCTGCAACGTAATCCATGGGAACAAATGCGCCCTTCAAAGTAGCCTAAAAATGCAACACTATGGAAAGGCTCTTTTTCTTTAACCAGACACAGCAATTATGTCGCTCTCACTCGCAACCAAAACCCAATAATTTTACCTCGCAGACCACTGTTAAACACACTTCATTCAAACGGGACAGAAACAAAATAAAACTTTCCAAGACCGTCTCTGTTAGTCTTTCCACTGTTTCAACAATCACCGGCTCTGGTTTGGTCCAAATAAATCCTCAATTCCCCGCGTTAGATGAGGAAAGAAACAGCTCTCCTCACAGACGAACAGTTTCACAGGAGGGATTCACATGCACTAACGTGCACGTGCGGCCGGACCGGCTGTATGAACACAGCACAGAGCGGCTGCGATAACAACACAGGCGGAGGGAGTGGGACATCACGCCACTATATCTTTATATAGCAAATAGCTGTTTGCTGCTGTATTAATGTTCAGAATCTCATTTACAGAACCTTTAAGTGATGGAGATAAAACTGAAAAAAGAAAGAAGAGGCAAAGAGAAAAGTGGAGAAATGTAAAAGTATTGGAGGCAGGGAGAGATGGAGGGATGCACAGACAGAGGTAAACAAGCAGTAATATATTACCCATATTGCCTCTGCAATTAAAAACAGCACCACGCCTGTCAATATCCTTCTCTTCCATCTTTCTTTCTCCTATTCCCTCCTTCTGGTAATTTCTTTCCTGTCCCGCTACTCTTTATTTTCCTATTTCTCAATAATGCTCCTCCTCTCCCTCTATCATCCTGTTTCATTCTCATTATTCTTCTTTTTCTCCCTTTTGTCTCTCTTTTTCTGAATAGCTTTTCCTCTCTCGCTCCCTCATTTCTGTCTTTGTTTTTCTATATTTTCTCCATTTTTCTCTATTTTTCTCCATCCATGGTTTTAAAATGACATGTCCACATACTTTAGGCCCTGTAGTGTACATCCTTTTTAGAATTAATTTCCCTCACTGTCTTTCTCTCTTTTTAATCATTTTTTGTTACTTTTTATTTTTCTCTGTTTCTCCCTGTATCCCTTTATTCCCCATTGATCATCTTCTTCTTCTCTTTCTTTCTATTCCTTTTTAATCACTTTCCCCTTCCTCTCTCCCTTTCTTTGTTTCTTGATTTCTTTATTTGTCATTTTCCTATATATCACTCCCCCCATTTTTCTGTCCTTTTTACAATTCATTTGTTCTCTCTCTCTCTCTGACTCACACACACACACACAATCTGTTTTTCCATTTGTCATTAAGAGGCAGAGAGCTAGCCAGTAACATTTAAACCGCCTGTTCTGAATGGTTAAAAGATGGCCTCATCTGTTTTGTGTGTGTGTGTGTGTGTGTGTGTGTGTGAGGGCGATCGATGCAGTAATCTGCAGGAGGTGGGAAGCAGAGGGAGCGAGCCATTCAGCAGCGCTCACTAATCAATTGCAATTCTTTCTTTTACTGTCTGAATGCCCAGATTTAGACATTTCTGTGTGTGTGTGTGTGTGTTGTTAATTCTTTCTTGTACTGGCTGTGGCCTAACATTTAGATCTACAGTATATGGGCCTCTGTGTGTGTGTGTGTGTGTGTGTGTGTGTGTTCCTACATGTAAAGTCTGTCCTGAGGGTGGCGCTCCAGGAAAGGTCATGGGGTCATTAAAATGTGAAGGGTTCACCCTCTGAGGAGACGGAGTGTGATCAGGAAACATCTGAGTCTAGTTGCTGAGATGTCTAACTCTGGACTAAACTGTTGGACAAACCAAAAGACTGTCCGACCATCTGACGTCTTCAGTCTTAGCATTAGTTAGCATTGCAAAACATATCACCTGTGTATTAAATTCAAACTAGATCTACTTTTTTCTTTAACTTATAGCATTTCCTCCCTTCTGAGAGAATATGTCGCGCCTCTGTTTGTAGTTTGATGAGTAAAGAATGGTGCTAAAACCAGATCTCACAACAGATTAATTCTTTGACAAAACGACGTCCATTTGCTAGCGGTTTCCAGAGATTTTAACCAAATCACATGGTCTTCATCAGCAGATGAAGTTCTGTAGCTTTTACAATCACATCCAGAGCACAGTTCCACTTACTAGCTGTTCACGGAGCTTTCAACTGTATCACACGGTTTTTGTGCGGTGGTAAACTCTTAAGGCAACACAGAGAACTTCTTATCAGGTCACAACTTGAGACTTGAATGTTGAGATTCGCTTTTTATAATAGTCATTTCTGTGACATCCAACTCTGAGTTCATGTCTTACCCCAGATTTTGGTTGATGAATTGATAAATGAATGGATTATAATGTATTAAGGAGTTTTTAATGGTCTTTCTGGATGGATTCATGTTTTTTAAGGGTAAAAACCCTTTAAAATGTACAAAATAGTATTAAATCTGTCCCTTTTCATTAAGGCTCCTTTAAGGTTATACATGAAGGGATGGCTTTAATGGTATTTACAGTAGTACATTAAAAAATAATCCTTAAACTGTACAGAAAATCCTTTAAAATTCCCTTAATATATTACTAGAGATTGATCAATCAGTCTGCTTTTCTTTGTCTTTTTTTAATAGTAACTAAATATATTTTTTAACATCTTAAAGATCAAATGATTAACCAGGTAATCAAGAAAAGAATCCATAGATTGATTTAGAATAAAAATGTGTATTAGTTGCAGCTCTAAATATTTACAATCCTTCATGAGTCCCTTAAACTCCTATTAAAATACCTTAATTGCATGAACGTCGTTAATGGTTATTTTAATAGTGTTTTAAGGTAAAAGTAAGTGTCTTTGCGGTTGTTTTGTTCAGAGGCTTTAGTTTCACTGCAGAGCAGTCTGTGGCTTTCAGACAGTTATATTCTGGTTAATCGAACAAAACGTTTCATTAAGACAGAGGACTGAGAGACAGGAAGCACACACACACACACACACACACACACACACACAAACCCTCCACCTCACCACCATACACACAAAACACATCAATACAATCCGTCCACACACACACAATAAAATAAATAAATGTACAATCACAATTGCAATTACCTGCAGAATTTGTGAAGGGTAAACAAATCTGTGCCCCCCCCCCCCTACGCTCACTCCACACACACACACACACACACACACGACGCAGAGAACGCGTTACCGTTCTAGTTAGCATGCTGAAATGAATACAGTTAGATCCAAAGCAATTTCCTTTTATTTATCTTAGCAGCCGCGCATAAATAAAGGCAAGGGCATCCAGGCAATTAGCATAATTACTATGAGGCGGTCAGACCCTCTGTGATTTCATAAAGAGACACACACACACACACACACACACAGAGGCTGCCGCCACAGGGTGTGTGTGTGTGTGTGTGTGTGTTTGAGAGAGAGGAGAAGAGATAGAAACAATGACTCTGAGCATGTTAGTGTGCTCTTTTCTTAGTGTGTGTGTGTGTGTGTGCGCGTGTTGGTGCATGACTTTTGTTGTGTCCATTTGTTCCACCTTGTGTGTGCATGTTTGTTTGTATTGTTTCCTCATTTTTGCGTGCGTTTGTGTGTGTGTGTGTGCTGTCCTTGGTTTGTCTGACACACACACACACACACACATGGTGATACATACAAACATTTGGTCACATGGTCACACATTACACACATATTCATACACACTCAAAAATAAACAGGTAAAAACACGCACACACACACACAGACACACACACAGGGACTTTAGGTTGGTGTTTGTGTGTGTGTGTGTGTGTCTGTCTGTATGTGTTATTAATATGCAAATACAAGTGAAAAACAACAAAGGGCATGAAAAACAATATCCCACCTAACAGGCTGAGGTCATTTGATACTGGATCTACTGGTCCCACAGGTCCCACAGGTCCCACAGGTCCCACTGGTCCCACTGTTTGTCCTGTGCATACTTATATACAAATATTGAAGAATTTTGATGTTAGGGCATAGCTTTGACCTTTTGAGCTGGTTTTGTTTGTTTGGATTTTAGATCAGGCTTAGGTTGGGCTCAGATTGATCTCTGATCAGGTGCAGGTCTGGGGTCGGGCTAGGTCCAGAATCTCAGTCCAAGGCTGTGTGCGTACAGTTGCGTCTGCCCCTCCTTATGTTAACAAGGGCATTGGTGCAGACATCGTGCCAGTTTGTAATTGAAGCTTAGTTTAAGTCCATCTTGAGTCGGGCTTGGATCAGGTTTGGTTCTGGCTTATGTCAGGCTAGGTACAGCATTTCAGGCCAGTGCAGCACTGGTGTTGTTTCTGTCCCCTTTATGTGAACAAGGACTGTATCTGAGCCGAGATCGTGCCAGTTTGCAATTGGAGCTTAGCTCGAATCGAGCTCAGGGCTCAGATAAGGCACTTGGAAATGACCTAAGGCTGGGCTCAGGTCCGGCTTGTACTGAATTTGGATCTAGCTTGGATCGAGCTGGATCCAGAATTTCAGGCCAGTGCAGTAAAAGTTGTGTGTCTGTTGTGTGTCTGCCCCCTCCATGTTAACAAGGACTGTACATATGAGTGGAGATTGTGCCAGTTTTTTTTAACTTGGCAATGTTTATTATGTCATATCAGTGTTAAATACCAGAAACAGAGTTTGCAACAGAGAATGCATTTAAAAAAATTTTTTTATTGGAGTCTCAGTTTAGTTTTGCGTTGCTATGTGAGTTTGTTATTGTATGTTTAGCTTCATTTAGCTTCTTTAGATTCTTCTTTTATTCATTTTGGTATCTATAGAGGTCACTATCTGTTTAAATGTGTAATGACAGATGTTCAGAGCTGGATGTTTCCAATTGTTTTGTAACTAGCATTGTTTAATACAAAATACACATAATTTGATAAATATACAGTAATCCCAAACATACTCTGCTGTAAACTGCAACCAGAACTTCCCTGCACATTTTGACTGTTTTAACCTGCTCATAGCCAAATTAAAAGTAGCTAGCCTAAGAAGCAGAAAAGGCAGGTTTAGGTTTAACCGTGTTGTTTTGGGTGTTTTCCTTTAACAAGAATGTTCTTAAAGGCTGTTGCTGCTGCAGAAAATGGCAGTTACTGAGGCTTGAATATTGTTTTCCGAGTGTTACACCGACCTTTGTGCAACTTACAACCTTTCCCTGACATTTCGAGACCCTGCCGACCTTGTACATAATTCCTGGTGTAAACCGAAAGAGGCAGAAAAGACAAACATGCAGCAGAAAACAATGTTTGGTGCGAGCTCTGGTTGAAGTTGCAGCTCTGAGGCCTGTTTAACCTCTGGGAGGCAACCTGGGACTTAACGAAGCAGTCAGCAAGGTTATGTTTGTTTACAGCACATCTATGTCTGAGTGTGTGTGTGTGTGAGTGTTTACATCAGCGTCATATCAGCATAATTTACACACACACACACACACACACACAGATTGCTTCCACCTTTCAACTCGCTTTCCAATTCTAATTAATCCGTTTTAATCCCTCTGAAATGGGCAGATTTGCTTTCCTTCACCTGGAGCTGCTTGTTGCTAAACCTGGACCTCAATCAGATGATAAAACTATAAAAAGAAAAACACTGGTTGTGATTATCTCCACATCTCAGCCTTTTCCACTGCTGTGTTACTTTAAAGGGGCAACAAGTAATCCATGACCTACAGAGATTTAGTGGTTGGGTCACAATATTCCAAGAAACATGACCAACCTCCATCATGGAAAATAGAGAAAGAAAATAGAAAGTTTCTAAAGGTTTATAAGACAGGTTACCATCACTGTCTCCCCAAAAGATGCTTCTTCTATAAACAGAGGTGAACATTGTAGGTTTTTAATACCTCTTACATTTTACTTCCTGGTTAAACTTTGAACCACTGTACATAGCATAGATGTGCACATACTCCTCACAAAAACACGTCGATGCAGCATTACGGTTCATTTACTGATGTGCATCAAAGGGCCGCACCGTAGCTGTGCAGCCTACAGGCGGAGCCGCTGTAAGCCAATCATCAACTATAGACTACGCCACAGCTGATGTGTGCCTCCTCAAAAATGCAACTGCACCTCTGGGCTACCACATGGAGACAACAAAAACTGTGATTGGTGATTGGATTGTGTTTTCTGATTCTATTGGAAATTATTAAGAGTGAAGACAACTTTAAGGAAGTCAAAGAAAGGCTCTCCTTTTCACTAATATACATCAGAGACATCCCCACTGTAAACCTTCTGCTCTCCACGATTGCCGCTCTCTGTCATATTGAATGAATCAACGTAAACGTGGTGATTGCATGGCAGTGGTAGTTTTTAGTAATAAGACGCAGCAAAGCAGAAGTTACCTGGATGTAGCCCACCTCTGCTTGTATGAGGAAATAAATGAAAGAATGTAAACACAGTTTCTGGGATGAATGTGATTTAAAGCACAATACCACCTGATCATGTATAATACTGATAATCTGTCTAGTGTTGTGGTGGTGATATTAACAAGAGAAATCCCACACTGAACTACAAATACGCAGGGACTCCCGTTAACCCCTTTTAGACCCATTCAGACATTTTTACCAATGCAGTGGAAGATGTGTGCTGCACATTTCAGGTGCATTTCCTTTTGTTTCCTAAATATTCTTGTTTAAATCACCTGATTATTTATTTATTTATAGATAGATAGATAGATAGATAGATATAGATATACTGTATATGCACAAAATATCCTAGATTATATCATGCTAAGGTAGTTAGCATTAGTCTCTGGGTTTAAATGGTTTATAGTCATCTGAGGACAATTGACTTGTTAGAGGACAAAGACATTTCCTGTGGAGGGCAACAACATGGAGGGCAGCAGTCTGGACCAGAACTTGCCAACACACACAGATATACAGTATGTATGGACGTAACAAACAAATACCTAGCTAAATATATGCACACGGAGGCGAACACACACAGGCACACACGGAATGAGTCAGGGTGTGTGTGTTAATGAGGAACCCAGCATGGATGGACATTGATGAGGCTCACTGATGATTAACATCTCGTTAGCATCTCGTTAGCTGAGAGGGCAGACTAAACGGACACAGGCAGAGGAGCAGCCACCACACACACACACACACACACACACACACACACGCACGAATATATCATGGCAAGTATCAGTTTGTCCAGGCAGGTCAAAACCAAACAGCACTTTCTGTTTCAATGTTTGAAACATGACAAATTCTACATTAGTTACTCTGTTAGTTAACTTGTGCATATTTTCATATTTTCAGTGTTGATTAATGTGCACTACATCCTGTGTATAATGTAGATATATGATGATATGAGCTATTTTCTCTTCTCATCTCTTTCATAACAAAGCATAGGCACAGCCAATCATTCTTTATCCAACAAAAAAACCTACGTCTTAAAATATGAATTCGACATAGTGTAAGTAGATATTTCATTGGCCTTTATTTTTTTTTTCTTTTCCTTTTCTGTTGCGATTTGTCATCCACTTTATGTCTATGTCTCTACCTGCTGTCTCTCGCTCTCTCTCACACACTCATGCAGACAATTAATATTAAGAACAGAGATACAGTCATACATATATATTCAGAGTATATATATATACAGGGATATTCAGAGTGGATATAACACACACAGACCTGGTGTGTCAGCAGCAACAGTAGGGAACCACATGTAATTAACCTGCTTGACCTTAGGAGTATTAATGCCTTTGTGTAGGGGTGTGTGTGTGTGTGTGTGTTTGAATCATTGTATTGTGCTCAAGGAGTCAAGTGTTCTGCCATGATCTTCACATAACGACAGCATTAGACACACTCAGATGTGTGTGTGTGTGTGTGTGTGATTTGCTGCTGAAGTCGAGTGTTCCGCCGTGATCTTCACGTAAATACACCATTAGACACACCTAGATGTCTGTGTGTGTGTGTGTGTGTGTGTGCGCGCAGACAGACTTACCTTTCCATGTGTCTGATGTTATAAGACAGAGACCTCCTGTGTAGTACTGCAGTACTATTGAAGGATAGATTACTGCCACTGTTGGTGATCCGTGGCTGTGTCTGAAATCGCTCCCTGTTAGTGCACTATGTTTACTGTCCGCCATTTTATTTGAGTGTGTAAATGTATCCACTATATGGTTCCCTCAAAAATTCCACAATGGAACAAAAAAAGTAGTGTCCGTGGCATGTACACTGCTATCTGTTAACAATCCCACAATGCAATGCTCTGCATTTTATAGTTGACAAAATGACTGTTGATGATGATCATCTGAAATCTCAGTTTACTGCTCACTACTAAACTATTGAGTGTCCATCATATAAGTAGTAGTGACATTTCGGACACAGCCGTTGTCAGTTAGTTGGTTGTATTTGGCTGCATCATCATTCCGTGAGGTCAAAGTCTTCCAATAGAAATCAGAATAGAAGTCTGTCAGAATGGGTAGTGGTACCTAAGGCTTAATATAAGTGTTGGAAGCAGATATCGAAGTAGATATTAGATGTAGTAGTGCGTGTGTTATTAAGTCTTTGGTCCTGGTCACTCCGGCATAAACGATGGCAGACTTTTTCACCAACTTCCATTCATCTGATTGAGTTCAATCAGAGGATTTGTTTATCAGGCTCAGGTATGAAGTAATCTCTTGCATCAAGTTCATCTTTGTTGACCTTGGACACGTGAATTTGCACTGTTGTCCAATAGCAATCTGTCTTCACCAGAGATATTTGAAGACAACTGGACAACCATGTGGCAGAGTTAAGTTTGCTGCCAATTTGACCCAATGGCCAACTGTGGTACTGCAACGCTAACAACAAAAAAATCTTTTAAAAGCTTTTAAGAGGTCTGTAAAACTGACCAGAAACCTTGGTCAATTATGACTCGTTGTACTAATGTTTGTAAAACGTTCCGAGAGCCTAGAAAAGTTTGCGTGTATGACATCATCTCAATGTAAAGCCTCTGTGCAGAGCATGCAGTACAAAGAAGCGTCAGTCACAGTCGGTAAGGTAGCAAGCTTGCTAATCCTGCCGTATTATAAGAGCTGCGGTAAGAGCTGGAGTAGGAGTAGTTTGAGTGTTTGTAGCTGTAGTAGCAGTCATAGTATATGTAGTTGTGGTAGAAGTAGTATCGGTCATATTAGCAGTTTAGCACTAGTATAAGTAGTAGCATGTGTAGGCATATCGTGGGTATGTAGGGAGGTACATTTTATTTCTGTGTTGATTTATTTATGTGTTGAGGAGCAGTAGTTACTTCTGTCAAGATAGTTGCTGTTTAATAACACAGTTTTACTTTTACCTGTCTGAAGTGTGTCATGAGCTCATCACCAATATTATATTTCAAAATTGAATTTAAAAGATGAATTAAAACCTCTTTCCTCTGTTTTCAGTCTCTGGACGGGTTTGTATTTGCACTAAACAAGGAGGGACGCTTCCTCTACATCTCTGAGACCGTCTCCATCTACCTGGGACTGTCGCAGGTAAGTCATACACCTGCCTGTCTGTCTGTTATGTCACCTTATCTGCATCTGTACAAAAACAGAAATGAAGCTTCACAGTTCAGTCAGTAAGTATGGTTTCTTATTTGGTTCTTGCAAATTCTCCAGACTGTGTGTCTTCTTCTCTTCTCTCGCTCTCTGTCTTTTTCTCTGATTGTCTCTCTCCATCTGTCTCTGTCTGCCTCTTATGTCTCTCTCCCTCCACCCCTCTCTCTGCCATCATTATCAAAGACAATTCACAACAAATTAAGGCTAATTTCAAATCTCATCAGCTCGTCGGACGGTTGTTGATTTGTGCAGTGAGCGACAACGCATATTTTATTGCTGTGTGTGTGTGTCGAGGACACTTCATTGTACTTTGTCAGCTTGGTAACGAGTTCTGCGTCTCAATTGGTTCACTCTCCACCAGTTCCTGTTAATAGAGACAGGCGTCCATCCTGAAGGTCGACACATCGACCTTGGAGGCGCTAATAAGTCGGTATTGGCAGCTGTGTGTGTGTGTTGCTGAATTAAAAGGGATTCACACCGTCACATTTCCCTGTTTACCTCATAGCGTTTGTCAGCTTGTGTGCAAACTGCCAATATGTGTCAATGAAAACAGGAAATACAGAAGTAACATGTGCTGTAAAATACCATGAAACACATTTAGTTGCATCTTGTGGCTGAGAAAGAGAAGACTTAATTCGATCCGAATATGAACTTGTCTTTTCAGTTTTTTAGTGTCATGTTGAGGAACAGAGTCTTTATGTTTAATATTATCCTACGTCATATTGGAGTGTTTCTGGATATCTGAAATGTAGATGTCAACTGTCAAACAGAACGGTTTTTTCCTGTTAAAGATGCTGCTGTTAATCAGCTGAGACTCCCATCTTTGAGATTCCCACAGTGCTTGAATGCACAACAGTAAAGGTCTCAGCATGCCAGACACCATCTCCCCTGCAGACTAGTGCACACTGTCTGCAACCATTGATGCATACCGCTAAGCTCTCATCATTGCATTTGCATTGCACTCCGACACTACAGTAGTTTGCGCTTTAGACAAATCTACAGCTATAAAACAAGAAAAGCGTCGCTTTCTTCACACTTTGAACCGTGAAATTTATTTACAGCATCTTTAAAATATGGTGGTTTCCTTCGCTGCTGGTGCGTTTTGGAAAGAGGTGAAAGGTGAAGTGGTCAGTTGTAGCTCAGATCAACCAGCCAGTCATCAACAAAGAGCTACATTCTGTTGGCATTTTGAGCGGTACCTGCCAAGTCCTAGCACAAGCTGCGATACATACAAATTTGCAGTGGCGTGCGTGAGCGTGTGTTAACTGGCCATTAATCCGCTGTTTGGCCATACAAAGCGCATGACTTCGACACTAGAGACTGGGCTTCACATCCCGTTGCCTTCAACAGTTTGTTTGAACCATGAGCGTGGTCTTTCCATAGCCTGTAATAGGTAGTTATTCTGGGTTAAATGTTGGATTTGAACATAATGTTTTGTTCTTCCGTTAAGTTTTGCGTAGCGAACCACAGAGTGCTTAGGTTACTGCTTAGAGCTACTTAATATTCTGATCATTTAGTAATAAATGCAACTTGTTCCTCTGACTGCAGCACTGGGTCTGTATAATGTTCAGTAGGTATTTCACTCTACAGTATCTGTGAGCTGAGCTCAACATTGTTTTCTGGAAAGGGACTCATATTTACCGTCTGTGCCAGGACATGCATTAGGTCTCGCTCTCGCTCTCGCTCTCTCTCTCCATTAGTTTAATGTGAACTCCTTGTCTCTGTGAATTAGATATAGGAAGCTCTCAGATATGGGAGCGAGGAAAAAAGGCCAATCAGTTTACCAAATTAAAGAGGAAGGCACATCACTCCCCCCTCTCTCTTTCTCTTTCTCTCTGTCACTGTGTCTCTATCTCTCTCTACTCTCTCTACCCTCCCCCCGCTCTTGGATTAATTCCCCCACCAAGATTGATTGATGATTTCTATCAAATAATTGATTAATTGTCAAATTGGGTCCCCTAAGCTTTTCCGCCAGCTCCGCTGAGCTGGTTATCTTGTTCTCTTTGCTTTTATCAGCTGCTGAAGAAGTGGCACGCCGATTTAAAATAAAAAAAAGTGAAAGACAGAGGGAGAGAGAGAGATCGAGCTTGTCTTTGCCTTGTACGAGTCTCACCCTGTAATCCTACATGTGTACACAGAGTTCGTCAACCTCCATCCTCTTAATTGCTCTTCCTTCCTTCTCTTCTCCTTTAATCACTGCCCTTCCCTCTCTCCAGTTTTTTTTTAAGGAAGGAAAATATATCGCTAATTATTTTTCAACTTTAATTAGATCGTTGCGTGCAGGAAAAATGGCTTGGTGGCGTGGAGGTGATGGGGGGGGGGGGTTAAGCCTTTTGACAAATTGACGAGGTTATGAATTTTCTCGCTCGGTGGCCGGCGCTGAAACAATCTTCAGGCAGATTTATGTGTAAAGAGGATTTGCCTGTTTAAGTCGTTTCTTTTCCGTCTCGTCGGGGGGGACGGCGGACGTGGCCGGCCAATCAAATAGGCCGTTAATAGAGTCATTAACAAAGAGCGGAGCTGTAATTAAACACGGCCGCTGAGTAAAGTTAGAGCCCCTCCTCCCCCCAACTCCAACACACACTTTTCATGTTTTTTTTTTTTACTTTCTCTCCGTTTTTGAATTTTAATTCTTTGCAGTTAAAAGTTGACGAGCTGCAGTTTGTCATGGCTGTCTGTCACTGAGGGCGAGGACGAGGTTTAATCGGATCTTCATTGGCAACTTTCTCAGTTAAAATATGAAAACATCAAAACCCGTCAGAACATAAAAAACGCTCCAATATATATCGGATAAATGAAATAAAAATATGCACATAGACACAAAAGGCATGTTTCTGTCCAGTTGGGGGCGGCTGTGGCTTAGCGGCAGAGCGGGTCGTCCACTAATCAGAAGATGGCCGGCTCAATACCGGCTTGCCCCAGCCAAGTGTTCTTGGGTAAAATACTGAACCCCAAATTGCTGTGAGTGTATGTGAATGATTAGTTTTTGCTCTGATGAGCAGTCAATGTGTGTGAATGGGGTGAAGGACATGTCGGGTCCTTTGAGTGGTCGGAAGACTAGAAAGGTGCAAGTACAGTCCGTGTACCGTTTACCATTGTTGCCAAAAAAGTTGGCTGACAATTGGGAATGTGAATCAGTTTGTATCAGCTGATGTCAAATATACTGAAGAGGTTTAAAAACTGTATAAAAAAAAGCTGCAGTAACTCTGGTGCATCATGGGATTTCATTGCCGTTTCCCACCATGGTAGGTAGCAGTTTTTCAGCATCATGGAGAGAGGAGTTGTGACTGATTGCAATGACAATGCAGACGTGTGCAGATGATTTTCTTGAATTCCCTGTCACTCACTGGATGCCCATTGCTGTATTTTCTGGTGAAATGCTATGCTTCTCTTAAAGAGTTTTCAACTATTCCGCAACAAAGGAGATAAAAGGATGTCTCTCTCTGAACGGGATGTTATTTTGGGGCCTTTTTGGTGGACTGTCAGCACAGATGTGTCACTGACAGCCCGATGCTGCACATTTCTTCCTCTACAGTTGAAGAAGTGGAAGCAGTTTTCTGTGTCTTTGTTTATTGGAAAACTTGGTTATCTAATATTTTTCTTATCGATACAGAAATTATTTTTACTTAAACTCTTGAAGCTGAGTCTTCATCTCCCTTTTTTCAGAATCAGAATTTCTTTATTGATCCCCGAGGGGAAACTCTTTTGTTACAGCAGCTCACTGTCACGTCAGTGCACACAGGGAGTAGAAGTACTAGCAAAAAATATATATATAATACACTATAGTACACTATAATACAGGTAACCAAATAAATAAGGTAATAGTGCAATGAGTAATGTCAATAACAATAAATAGGAATTTTAAACTATTGTATTGCAGAGATGTTAATGATCAATGTCCAGTTTAGTGACTTCGGGTCATACAGACTGACACTTAGAGGGAGGAGTTAAAGAGTCTGATGGCCACAGGCAGGAATGACTTCCTGTGGCGCTCTGTGGTGCATTGTGGGGGGATGAGTCTTCCGCTGAAGGTGCTTCTTTGTTTGACCAGCGCGTCATGGAGCGGGTGGGAGACGCTGTCCAAGATGGCATGTAGTTTGGCCAACATCCTCCTCTCTGACACCACCGCCAGAGAGTCCAGCTCCACCCCCACAATGTCACCGGCCTTACGGATCAGTTTGTTGAGTCTGTTAGTGTCCGCTACCCTCAGCCTGCTGCCCCAGCATGCAACAGCATACAGGACAGCACCGGCCACCACAGACTCATAAAACATCCTCAGCATTGTCCGGCAGATGTTGAAGGACCTCAGCCTCCTCAGAAAACAGAGGCGGCTCTGGCCCTTCCTGTAAACAGCTTGCGTGTTCTTGGTCCAATCCAGTTTATTGTCTAAGTGTACTCCCAGGTACTTGTAGTCCTCTACCATGTCCACACTGACCCCCTGGATGGAAACCGGGGTCACTGGTGCCTTGGCCCTCCGTAGATCCACAACCAGCTCCTTTGACTTTGTCGCATTGAGCTGCAGATGGTTCTGCTCGCACCATGAGACAAAGTTCCCCACCACAGCCCTGTACTCCATCTCATCACCACCGCTGATACATCCCACCACAGCAGAGGCGTCAGAAAACTTCTGAAGGTGGCAGGACTCTGTGTGGCGGCTGAAGTCTGTGGTGTAGATGGTGAAGAGGAAGGGAGAGAGGACGGTCCCCTGAGGGCCCCCAGTGTTGCTGACCACGCTGTCCGACACACAGTGCTGCAGGCAAACGTGCTGTGGCCTGCCAGTTTTTCCCCAGACTTTTGAAATCACCACATCTTAGCCTGACATGTTGTGTAGTCAGACTACTCAGAAATGACATAATTTCATATGTGAGTGGTTCTATAGAATTATTTTTCTTAAGTGTTTTGTCACAATTTTCTTTCAGAAGGTTTATCGACTATTTTATGTCAGCTCTTTGTTTTGTTTGTTTTCATGTGCACATTTAAAATGCACATGAAACAGGTGGATGAAAACACACTTTCTGTCTCTCTCCTGTCGTTCTCTGTAGAGGCAGACAGCAGGAGAGTCTGTCACTCTGTAACACCCTGTTGATCCGACAACACAACACAGTGTGTGTATGTGTGTGTGTGTGTTCATGTACGTATATATGTTTTTGTGTGTTTGCGTGTGTGTGAGTCTGTTTATGAGACCAGGCAACGCTTGCAGCTGCCCTCTTAGTGATCTAATTGAGACGTGTGTGTGTGCAGCAGATGGCTGTGTGTCCTCTGCCTGATGGTCCAGAGGAAAATAATAACTGCGTCGTCCCGGCCAGATCCAAATTAGTCTGCTGGATTCTCGCCCGTTCCGCCCAAATACGGTCGGCAGCCAGCTCCACTTCATGCCAGGCCGGCATATGCAGCGCCGTGGGAGAGCACACACACACACACAGGCACGCACAGACTGCATGCATGACCCACAGGTAACGTGAAGAATTTGGCTTTAAAAGATGCTTGAGAAATTATAACAAGTTGTTGTTTTTGAGAAGAAAACTCTGAGTTTCTTTGAGTCATAGTTTCTACGTGTCGAAGTCGTAGGAAAATCTCGTGTGCTGTGGATGTGACTGGGAAAACAGACGTTACACTGAACCTGCTGTAAAGCCACATAACCCATAATCCAAATATTAAGACACGATTGGAAACTGCTGTCAGAACCATTTCTTTAGCTAATTGAGATGTATTTAATTTTACAATAAATGATGTCATTGACAGGGTCATAGCTACCACCGAGTACACCGCCGTCATGTCCTCAGTAATATATTAGGAGGTTTAAAATGAAATAAAGACGAGTTTACATGCTGTGATAACAAAAATATTACTAATTTACTGATTTGAGGCAAAAAAAGTCAAAAGCCAGTAATTTAATCTTTTCCATCAAAGTTATATAACTAGTATATGATTTGTGTAAAATTTACAAAAAAAGTATTGAAATAAAATTTTGTGATTTCTTTTTAATACTCAGTTCGATTGGTGGCTAGTCAGAAATGCCTTAGGTGGGAGCGGTTCTGGAAATGTATGACCTCAGTATTTCTAAAATCCAGGCTGCACACTCTTTGTATTTTGTTTGTTGAACAGTGGCAATAAATTCAGCAGCTCGCGGTTTGGACAGAATCACATGCCAACACAGAAGTGGGGAAGTTTTGCCTGAGAAGGAACCAAACCCCCTGAACACTGTTGGTCATTTTCACAACCTTTACTAACAAGCGTTTAATCACCAGACTAACAGCTCCCTGATGATTCTTTTCTGATGAAAGGATGAATTAGAATGAAGAATAGTTAAGTAGTCCATCTTGTTTTCTTTTCCAGGCTTTTGGGACAAAGTTAGCAAACTTAAACACGTCAAACAAATATTCCAGTTTCCATGGTCTGTACACCAGAAGATTCCATGCTTTTGTCGGGCAGTGGTGGAAGAAGTCCTCAGATTTTTTACTTAAGTAAAAGTAGTAATACCACAGCTTACAAGTAAGAGTCATGTATTAAAAGTACAAAAGTAAAAGTACTCATTGTGCAGAATGGATGCATTTCAGAATAATATATATATATATATATATATATATATATATATATATATATATATATATATATATATATATATATATATATATATATATATATATTATAATTATTGATGCATTAATGTGTTCATCACTTTAATGTTGCAGCTGGTAAAGATGGAGCTCATTGCTGGGTAGCTCGTGAATTTCCCCCCAGCGATCTATAGTCTTTACTCAACCTGTAATAATACACCATTATTTATTTGTTTATTATGTTTTTATTATTAATCTGAATCTGCAAAGTAACCAGCAACATAAATTATACATTTAGTGGTGTAAAAAGTATAATATTTCTCTCTGAAATGGAGAGAATTAACTACAGTATTTGAGTAAATGTTCCACCACAACACTAAAGAAATCCCACCATCTGGATTTACCAAACAACTGCATTTACAGCAAAATGTAAATTGCTGATTTTGTTTAATATTTGTTCGTGCTGTTAAATATTTATTTACATCAACTTGGATTCTTGTAACACAAAAGGCAGATTTGTTTCATCTATAGGTCAAACTTTCATGCATTATGAATATGATTCACATGTACGTGTTTAAAATCATTTTAAACAGGTTTGCTCTGATTGTTTCTGTGTGTTAGGAGTCTCTCTTTCTCCTATTGTTCACTGGATTGAGTTGGCCTGCTTCCAAATGACTGGTGTGTGTGTGTGTGTGTGTGTGTGTGTGTGTGTGTGTGTGTCAGAGGTGTGTGAAGCGATTTGTTTCTCTCTTTGTCATTTAAAGAGGCTCTCCAGTGTTCACACCTGCTGACACACACACACACACACGTGCAAGGTCATTCTGCTCACACATGCACACGAGGGTTATTGGTTATAGTGCTCACTACACACACACACACACACACACACACACACACACACACACACAGGGTCATTGCAAAGCTGGCAGAGCCTGATCTCTGCTCTCTTTTACTCCAATCCACATTCCCTCAGAGAGGGCTGGCAATAATACACACACACACACACACACTCCTCCCAGTATTCCCAGTGGGCTGCTGCTGGTCTGCAGGGGAACATTGAATGAATTAGCATTAAGCAGGTCCAGCAGACTGTCAGACTGTCGGCTGCTTCCTTCCTCTGGTCTCTCTCCACACTGATGTCCACAAACGCTCCTTTGGCTCGATGAGCTTTTCCTTCCCTTCTGAAAACACTGATGTTCTCACAGAATGTCAATTTCACAATCTTAGCTTCAGGAAAATGCCGATGTACGACTGATAATCTTTAATAAACATGTTCATCATCTCGTCACCTAAAGATCACCGTCATACCAAAATACTAAACTGCATTTCATTCATAAGGAACTCGGTGCCACCCAGATTCTGTATCTGCTAAATGTAAAATATCCCTTGTGGCAACGAGAGCGTGATTAACAGTTTGTTATGGCTCTGTTTAGACAATAGAAAGCACTCATGTTAAGGTTAAGGAAAGATAGACAATATAAACATATTGTTAGGACACAGGGCTGTCCATACGTGCTACATGTGGGTTTGATTTGCTGCCATTTTCCTATTTTAGTTTCTTTTGGATCACAAGCAGAAACACTGATTCGTGTGTCTAAACTGCCAGAAACTAAAGGAGCAGCAGCAGGCTGCGGAACAAAGTGATTGTTGGCTTCTTTAGCCAAAAAATCATTTCCCGTCAGCCTTTATTGCATCT
Source organism: Siniperca chuatsi (assembly GCF_020085105.1). Classification (NCBI taxonomy): domain Eukaryota; kingdom Metazoa; phylum Chordata; class Actinopteri; order Centrarchiformes; family Sinipercidae; genus Siniperca; species Siniperca chuatsi. Next base: position 27,599,247 of record NC_058056.1, read on the forward strand.
TTTCTTTTTCATGGCTCTTCACTTGAGTTGAAAGGAAAACATTTTCTCTCCTTTATCGCTGTTGTATCTGCAGATTTGTTTTCTTATCTTCTTCTTTTCCTCTTCTTTCTTCTCTTGCGTCTTCGTCTTTCCTGTCCTGGAAAAATGTCCCTTTCTCTCTGTCTGTCAGGACAATATTTTTCCTTATTTCTCTAGTCTCCCTCTCCCTCTCCTGTGGTGTGTTTTTGAGACAGGAGGTTGGCCATTTGCATGAGGTCAAAGATGGGCATTCTGGGAGATAGAGGAGAAGGGGTGAGGATGATGATGATGATGATGAGGAGGAGGGGTGGACAGGAGGAAGGTCACAGTTAATTGAGCCACCCTGGTGAACTTGCACACACACACACACAGTTTCATTCATAATTGATGACACTGACTCCAGAGTTGCCATGTAGTTCTGGTAATATAATATCTAGAATAATTCTAATAGGTGGTGTGTGTGTGTGTGTGTGTGTGTGTGTGTGTGTGTGTGTCCTGTTAAAAGATGGAGTGATAGAAGGAGGAAGAGAGGAGGAAAAGTGAAGCTAGAAAGAAGTGAGAGAGAAATTTAGTTTTTTACTTTTTAAAAATGTCAAGGATGGAGGGATGATAGAAAAGGAGGAATAAAGAAATGAATGGATGAAGAAGTGGGGAAAAAAAGGAAATGAAAGAGGGAAGGAGGGTAAAAACAAACAAAGATAAAGAAGAATATTAAAAGATGAGGAGGATGAAGGGATAGAGAGAGAGAGAAAAGGAAGAGGCGTAATGAAGGGAGAGATGGAGAAGGAGAGATGAGAGCTTAGCCCTAACCAGGAAGACGTAAATAATGGAGGGATGGAATGAGAGAAGAAGAGAAACAACAAAAAGGATAGAAAGTGAAAACAAATGTGAAGAGGGAAAAAAGGAGAGGAATGAAATGAACGAAAGATGAGGCAGAGGAGAAGAGGAACAGACATGGTGAAAATAAATAGATGGGGCGATGAAAGTATAAGAGGAGGAGGACTTGGAAAAGAGATGGAAGGATGATTGACGAGGGGGGAAGACTGGAGTGAAGGAGGAGGAGATGTCAAAAGGAGTGAAAAAGAGAGGAGAAGAGAAGAAAACAGGATGGGCCACAAAGTTTGTCAGTTTTAATCGTTAGATTTTAGTTTTTTGTCTTAACAAAAGATCGCTCTGTGTGTGTGTGTGTGTGTGTGTGTGTGTGTGTCCCTGCCATCCTGTGTGAAAGGAAGCATATTAGCATGCTGACAGGAAGTTGCAGGAGGTTATCTGGACCTCAGAGAGCTTCCTCCGCCTTTTGTTGTGACTGATCGCCACGGCAAAACACCGGGGGATGATGGGTCGTGGAGTGGGCGGGGGGGGGGGCTCTCCGGGAAACACACAATAGATACAACCGCCAACAATACGACGCGTCCCTGTCGACTTGTGTCTGAGTGTTTTACCAAAGTTTGAGTGTTTCTCAAAATCAGAGAAAGAAAATGTCAATAAATTCATTTTCTTTTTGTAAATGATGGATAGAGAGAAAAGGAAGGAAGAGAAGATGTTTTTGTTCTTATTAAGGCTGGACAACACTTTGCCTGTGATTTTTGCCTGTTAACTATTAATCGTGTATTCTATTAATTATACTAATAATACAGCTCATTGCTCTTATTAAAAACAGCTTATATAGTGTTTTTTTAATCATTTTGATCATCACCTCAGTGTCTTAGATAGCTGATAGCGACGTTAGCTAGTCACTCAGCATAGCACCAACGTTAGCCTGATTTTCACAGCTTAGCTAATGTTAAGTCGCTATGGGTAGTCGCTAACGGTTATCTAAGAGACTGTAAAGAACACTGTATACACAAACGAACGGTAAATAATATAACAATATGTACAAAGATGTGAAAAGTGAAGTAGCTAACTTTAAGATGAAAAAGCACTGTAAGGTTGGAGGCGAAGGTAACGTTAGAGATGACAGGAAGTAAACAGACGGCACGTGCAGTTCGTCAAACGGATGCACGTCACGCTACACTGTGCAGGCAGAGAAGAATGGATTTACTGTGAAGAGGAGGCAGCTTTAGAACAGGGAACCTGCGTGGGTTAATAAAACTTAAAAAACTGTCAAACTACTAGTGAACTAGCTATGAGCAACACCTCACTTCAGAATGGGGAACATATAGAAAGACTTAATTTAGAGTTACTTGGACACTATTAACACTTGTAGTTTTGTGTTTTGTTACATAAGAATAGACCATATTTATTAAGTGTTATTAAGGGAGAAGGACTATCAATAAGCATTAATTAGGAGGTTATTAGAAAACTCTTAGTTAATGGCCTAGTAGTTGTAGAATATGGTCATGCAGAATAAAGCATTAATAATAATAACTAATACAGAGCTAACATGCTATTAATATGCATGCTATATTAATAGCATGTTCCGGCACAGATTTTATTTGAGTGATTCTATTCTTGACCTTGCTGCCTGATATTTGCAGTTGGATGTTCTCATGTATCCACTGCATGTATCCAGACATAAAGACAAAAACTGAGCCACACACATCCCATGTTCATATGTGCATGCATACTGACACTGATAAAGACAAACCAAACGCACGCGCATGCACAGACGCTAATGAAGACAAAGACCGGCACGCAGATGCAAACACACGGACACTGAAAAACACTCAAGCCGTGTACACGCAGGACACAGGATGCTAATGAAGACAAAGACCTGCATACATACACATACCAATATACATACACACACACACGCAGGAAGAGAGTGAGCGTTAATCAGATCGTGTGACATCATCTTGTTGGGGTCAGAGCTGCTCGTCTTGTAGTTCATGATGTGTGTTTGGTGTCATGGCGTACCGTGGTGTCTCAGGAGGAGCTCTGGGTTAAGGGTCAAGTCGGCTTAGACTCGGAGACCACAGTTTATTACCAGAACGCCTGTGTTGCAAGCTGGAGGTGTGGAGTTTAAAAGACGTGGGTGTTCACCAGGCCTGCTGCTCTGATTTTAATCTGCCTCTCGCATCATTATCAAACATTATGGTAGTGCAGTACCAAATGACTGGAATTGTTTTGTTTTTGGACATTAGAAGTCGGTTTAACAAAAGTTGATAAAAAAAAAAAAGCCACATTGCATAAGGAGTCATTACATTAATAGACTAATGCCTGGATTTCATTCCTCAAAGTGATATCATCTTGGAAATATGATAGAAATAGAGTATTTAATCAACAGGCCTTGAGGAGGACATGTTTTGATATTTTGTTAAAGGAGTTAGTTTGACATTGCTACATTAACACACTAACTGATGCCTAAATTTTGCCTTAATGCCTTTGAAATATAAAGAAAATAAGTGGAGAATTTTGTCAATACTCCTTTAATGAATAGGCCATCACAACATGCTTTTTTTTCTGCTATAAAACAAACGTACTATAAACAAAACATCTTCTGAGCCGTCGTCAACACAAGAGGACCTCATTTACAGTACACTGTGGTGAAGGACGTCTTCTTATAGCAGAACCCACCTTTATGTGTGGGGACATCAAATTCAGGTGAATTTGGTGGTTTTAATGAAAACTGCTATTTTTTCTGTGAGATTAGCTTAAAATGATGAGTGCTATACACAGCACAGTGAGCATGTGACAGCTGTGTTTGAATGTGTGAGTGCACGTTTAAACCTGCTCGTCTCTTCACTTCTGCACATAAACTGTGTGTGTGCATAGATCCCTGCTTTGTGTGTTCATCCATATGTATGCTCCGTGTGTGTGTGCGCGGTGTCTAGACACTGGGCTTTATAGACGGCTGCCATTGAAATGGATGAAGCTGCACAGCGAGCTGCAGTGTGAAGTCAGAGGTGAAGCTCCTCCTGCACGCGGATTTAAAGTCAGAGGAGACACTTTCATACATTACAGACAGACAGACTGCAGGAGGTGAAGCAGGGACTCTGACCTGCTGAAGGACACGTGCTCCACACACACACATACACACACACACTCTCAGCTGGTTATTTAGCTTCACACACACTCGACTTGTTCTTCTTTTCATGCATAATAGGCGTGTGTGATGGTGGAAGGTGAGTCGGGGTTTTGACCCGCTCACCGCTCGCTCTGTTCGACCTCGCAGCATTAAAAACACGGCAACGTGTTGGGATTCAGGCGGTTGTTGCGCTTCAACATGCTCGCGTCACATTCCCTTCATGCATTTCAGAGGTACTGAAGGTGAGGCAGGCACGCTGACCTTCACAAGGACATCAACACTGCGGCTGAAAGGATTCAAATCAACAGTTTGAAGTTTTCATTTTCAGGTGGATGAATGAACGCAGGCGGTTCAGCGGCTGTCAAAGAACAAATGAAAAAACAGTGAGGATATTTTATTCGTGCACGTGGAGCGGAAGGGTCACGACATCATTTTTAGTCCTTTTCTTCAACACACATATTAGTTTTAATGCATTTTGTAAAGCCTGTTGACTAAAGATAAGACAGACATATTGATCTTCTCATGGACACCATCAGCAGAGATCCAACTGGATGTATTTTTAAAAATAGTTGGGCACTTAAATTTAATACATACCGCTAGTTGGAAAGGGGAGTTTGTGTGACAGACACTGTGACAGTTAAATGAGTTAGTGTCTCATTTTAATAAGTGCTGATTCATCCGTGCAAACTAGTGTTAAAATGTTTCAAAGATAAGATTTTGTTTTTATTTATTGTCAATAAATCTCAGGACAAGACTAAAACCAACAATGTGTCAGTCCACCTCTCAATACTTCCTGACTTCCTGTCTACGGCTCTCAGCTCCGAGCCCATTGGTTCCTACTGAAGATAGAAATCTTTAAAAATACAAATATTTAGTTCCATTTGTACATAAGTTTCAGTAATTTCCTCAAACAGCTGCTCGCTGTAGTTTTTATCAGACTAACAGGAGGAAACAGTGCATCTGTTGGGGACTATTTCCAGCGGCGGATGAATCCACATGTGGTGCTGTAGTGAGTGTTTGGGGCAGCAGGACGGTGTGTGTGGGCCTGAGTCAGAATAAACTACAGTGTGTGTGTTCATGGTGATGAAGGAACATGTCACCCAGTGCAGCAGAGCGGCTCGCTGATGTGTTTTAATAGTTTCTGGACAACAATGGAGGCCGTGATTCACACACACACACACACACACACACACACCT